>NC_092111.1:40015827-40035234 GCF_045679555.1 Salvelinus alpinus | reverse complement strand
AACCTTTCACGAGCCTCTACCCCGGGTCCGGGATCACCCCCCACCCCCCCCACACACTGATTAGCATAGCTAGCATAGCTTCACAAGTAGATAGTAGCATCTAAATATCATTAAATCACAAGTCCAAGACACCAGATGAAAGATACAGATCTTGTGAATAAAGCCACCATTTCAGATTTTTAAAATGTTTTACAGGGAAGACAAAATATGTAAATCTATTAGCTAAACACGTTAGCAAAATACACCACTATTCTAACTCCATCAGTTTCTTACTCCTTCAGGTGCTATCACCAATTCGGCTCAACTAAGATATTGATAGCCAATAACCTATAAAAAAACCCATCAGATGACAGTCTGATAACATATTCATGGTATAGGATAGTTTTTGTTAGAAAAAAGTGCATATTTCAGGTAGAAATCACAGTTTACAATTGCACCGACCATCACAAATCGACTAGAATTACTAGATAGAGCAACGTGTATGACCAATTTACTCATCATAAAACATTTCATAAAAATAGACAAAGCATAGCAATGGAAAGACCCAGTTCTTGTGATTTCAGACCATATTTCAGATTTTCTAAGCGTTTTTCAGCGAAAACACAATAAATCGATAAGTTAGCATACTACATGTGCAAACGTTACCAGAGCATCGATTCCAGCCAAAGAGCGCTATAACGTAATCACCGCCAAAAGATATTAATTTTTTCACTAACCTTCTCAGAATTCTTCCGATGACACTCCTGTAACATCATTTTACAACATACATATACAGTTTGTTCGAAAAGGTGCATATTTAGCCATACAAAACCGTGGTTACACAATAAAAATACTAGGAAATCAAGCCTCAATATGTCTGACGTCATCTATCAGAGTGATCTAGTTTAATTGAAAGCTAATCATATACTTGACTAAAAAATACAGGGTTGACAGCAATCGAAAGACAAATGAGTTCTTAATGCAACCGCTGATTTACATTTTTAAAATTATCCTTACTTTTCAATACAGGGTTCGCCAAGTGAAGCTATACCAAACAAAATGGCGAAATATGCGTTTAAAATATTTCGACAGAAACACGATTTATCATATTAAATATTGCTTACTTTGAGCTGTTCTTCCATCATATTCTTGGGCAATGTATCCTTTCTATGTTATAAACGTCTTTTGGTCGATAGATGTCCTCTGTCCTTCGAAATGTCCACCACCAACGACCGACACCCCGAAACGTTTCCAAAGCTAAAAAGGGCACGACAAAGAAATTCCTCAAAATCGCACTAAACGGATATAAATTGCTATAAAACGGTTCAAATTAACTACATTATGATGTTTTTAACAACTATAACGACTGAAAACATGACCGGAGAAATATTGCTGGTTAGAAAACGATTTGGAACGAGGCAGTTCCGATGTCCTTCACGCTTCAGGCGCACGATGAGAAAGGGGGGTCTCTGTACATTTTGGTCTTTTATAATGGCTGTGAATGTCCCATCGATTTCATTGAAAACGTGATGACGTACAGACACCCAGAGGAAGACGTAGGCAGTGTCGGTTTCTTCATAGCATTCACTGTCGCCTTAAAAACAGACCCCAGATCAGAGGTAAAAATTTCTGAAATCTGAACCCTGTCATGAAAAGTGCTGTAGAAATTGTTCTGTACCACTCAGAGACAAAATTCCAACTTCTATAGAAACTAGAAGGTGTTTTCTATCCAATAATAACAATAATATGCATATTGTACGATCAAGAATTTAGCACGAGGCAGTTTAATTTGGAGACCCAAATATGCTAATGCGGAACAGCACCCCCTATAGTTGCAAGAAGTTAACCCCAATCTTTAAAAAATGTTTGAGTTAAATGTTGAGTTAAATGTTGAGTTAAATGTTGAGTTAAATGTTGAGTTAAATGTTGAGTTAAATGTTGAGTTTAATGTTGAGTTTAATGTTGAGTTTAATGTTGAGTTTAATGTTGAGGTAAATGTCGAGGTAAATGTCGAGGTAAATGTCGAGGTAAATGTCGAGGTAAATGTCGAGTTAAATGTCGAGGTAAATGTCGAGGTAAATGTCGAGTTTAATGTCGAGTTTAACGTTGAGTTTAATGTCGAGTTTAATGTCGAGTTTAATGTCGAGTTAAATGTCGAGGTAAACCTAACAAAAACTTTGTTCGCAACAACTTAAAAATGTGACGTTTGAGAAACATGGATGAACGTCTAGCTAGTTGAAACAAATGTTTTTCCACACAGATGCTTTCACTGTAAGAATGTGAGGTACAGTGAAACACACACATACGCACTTGCCGTTATTTTCCCCAGAGGCATAAAGGTCATTGTTAAGCATTGTTTCACTTCAGATATGATTTCACAAATCTTCTTTTTTTTGGAAGGAGGCTATCAACAATACCTCAAAACAGATGGTTGCTACAAATATAGTCACAGAGCTTTTTTAAGCTTATATCAGACTCACAGTGCACAAGAACAGCATCTGTTCAACAGCTAAAACACCTCCTCATTGAAAACAGCTTTCTGTTCACTGTTTCTGGACCATCCAGATTCTGTTAACACCACAGTTGAAGTCGGAAGTTTACATACACTTAGGTTGGAGTCATTAAAACTCGTTTTTCAACCACTCCACAAATTTCTTGGTAACAAAGTATAGTTTTGGCAAGTCGGTAAGGACATCTACTTTGTGCATGACACAAGTAATTTTTCCAACAATTTTTTACAGACAGATTATTTCACTTATAATTCACTTTATCACAATTCCAGTTGGTCAGAAGTTTACTGTGCCTTTATCCAGCTTGGAAAATTCCAGAAAATGATGTCATGGCTTTAGAAGCTTCTGATAGGCTAATTGACATCATTTGAGTCAATTGGAAGTGTATTTGTTGATGTATTTCAAGGCCTACCTTCAAACTCAGTGCCTCTTTGCTTGACATCATGGGAAAATCAAAAGATATCAGCCAAGACATCAGAAAGAAGATTTTAGACCTCCACAAGTCTGGTTCATCCTTGGTAGCAAATTCCAAATGCCTGAACGTACCACGTTCATCTGTACAAACAATAGTACGCAAGTTTAAACACCATGGGACCACGCAGCCGTCATACCGCTCAGGAAGGAGACGCGCTGCGCTCTGTCTCCTAGAGATGAACGTACTTTGGTGCAAAAAGTGCAAATCAATCCCAGGACAACAGCAAAGGACCTTGTGAAGATGCTGGAGGAAACAGGTACAAAAGTACCTATATCGACAGTAAAACGAGTCTTATATCAACATAACCTGAAAGGCCGCTCAGCAAGGAAGAAGCCACTGTTCCAAAACCGCCATAAAAAAGCCAGACTAGGGTTTTGCAACTGCACATGGGGACAAAGATCGTTCTTTTTGGAGAAATGTCCTCTGGTCTGATGAAACAAAAATAGAACTGTTTGACTATAATGACCATCGTTATGGTTGGAGGAAAAAGGGGGATGCTTGCAAGCCGAAGAACACCATCCCAACCGTGAAGCACGGGGGTGGCAGCATCATGTTGTGGGGGTGCTGCAGGAGGGACTGGTGCACTTCAAAAAATAGATGGCATCATGAGGATGGAAAATTGTGTGGATATATTGAAGCAACATCTCAAACATCAGTCAGGAAGTTAAAGCTTGGTCGCAAATGGGTCTTCCAAATGGACAATGACCCCAAGCATACTTCCAAAGTTGTAGCAAAATGGCTTAAGGACAACAAAGTCAAGGTATTGGAGTGGCCATCACAAAGCCCTGACCTCAATCCCATAGAAAATGTGTGGGCAGAACTGAAAAAGCATTTGCGAGCAAGGAGGCCTACAAACCTGACTCAGTTACACCAGCTCTGTCAGGAGGAATGAGCCAAAATTCACCCAACTTATTGTGGGAAGCTTGTGGAAGGCTACCCGAAACGTTTTACCTAAGTTAAACAATTTAAAGGCAATGCTACCAAATACTAATTGAGTGTATGTAAACTTCTGACCCACTGGGAATGTGATGAAATAAATTAAAGCTGCTTCTACACCTGCATTGCTTGCTGTTTGGGGTTTTAGGCTGGGTTTCTGTACAGCACTTTGTGATATTAGCTGGTGTACGAAGGGCTATATAAAATAAACTTGATTTGAAATAAATGCTTCTCTCTAGTATTATTCTGACATTTCACATTCTTAAAATAGTGGTGATCCTAACTGACCTAAAACAGGGAATTTTTACAAGGATTAAATGTCAGGAATTGTATTAATCAGAGTTTAAATGTATTTGGCTAAGGTGTATGTAAACTTCCTACTTTAACTGTAGGTTTCCATGATATCGGAGATTAATACGGATGTTACCATTCATGACAAGGAAAGGAGAGGAGAGGACAAAATAAGGGTGAAAGGAATAGTTATATGGATAAAATAAAAAGGAATGAGAATGATATGAGCGAAAGGAAGAGGTGAGAACAGAAGGATCTTTCTGTGTGCAGGTGTAGTGTTTGAGACCTGTGTTGTAGTATATCCTCTCTCTCCCATGTGTATCCTCTCTCTCTCCCTTGTCTATCATCTGTCTCTCCCATGTGTATCCTCTCTCTCTCTCTCCCATGTGTATCCTCTCTCTCTCTCCCATGTGTATCCTCTCTCTCTCTCTCTCTCTCTCTCTCTCTCTCTCTCTCTCCCATGTGTATCCTCTCTCTCTCCCATGTGTATCCTCTCTCTCTCTCTCCCATGTGTATCCTCTCTCTCTCTCTCCCATGTGTATCCTCTCTCTCTCTCTCTCTCTCTCTCTCTCTCTCTCTCTCTCTCTCTCTCTCTCTCTCTCTCCCATGTGTATCCTCTCTCTCTCTCCCATGTGTATCCTCTCTCTCTCTCTCTCTCTCTCTCTCTCCCATGTGTATCCTCTCTCTCTCTCTCCCATGTGTATCCTCTCTCTCTCTCTCCCATGTGTATCCTCTCTCTCTCTCTCTCTCTCTCTCTCTCTCTCTCTCTCCTCTCTCTCTCTCTCTCTCTCTCGCTCTCTCTCTCTCCCATGTGTATCCTCTCTCTCTCCCATGTGTATCCTCTCTCTCTCCCATGTGTATCCTCTCTCTCTCCCATGTGTATCCTCTCTCTCTCTCCCCCATGTGTATCAACAAACTCTCTCTCTCCCCCATGTGTATCCTCTCTCTCTCTCTCCCATGTGTATCCTCTCTCTCTCTCTCCCATGTGTATCCTCTCTCTCTCTCTCCCATGTGTATCCTCTCTCTCTCCCATGTGTATCCTCTCTCTCTCTCTCTCCCATGTGTATCCTCTCTCTCTCCCCCATGTGTATCATCTCTCTCTCCCATGTGTATCCTCTCTCTCTCTCTCCCATGTGTATCCTCTCTCTCTCCCATGTGTATCATCTCTCTCTCTCCCATGTGTACCCTCTCTCTCTCTCCCATGTGTATCCTCTCTCTCTCCCATGTGTATGCTCTCTCTCTCTCCCATGTGTATCCTCTCTCTCTCTCTCCCATGTGTATCCTCTCTCTCTCTCTCCCATGTGTATCATCTCTCTCTCTCCCATGTGTACCCTCTCTCTCTCTCTCCCATGTGTTTCCTCTCTCTCTCTCCCATGTGTATCATCTCTCTCTCTCTCCATGTCTACCCTCTCTCTCTCTCCCATGTGTATCCTCTCTCTCTCTCTCCCATGTGTAGGCTCTCTCTCTCTCCCATGTGTATCATCTCTCTCTCTCCCATGTGTATCCTCTCTCTCTCTCTCCCATGTGTAGGCTCTCTCTCTCTCCCATGTGTATCCTCTCTCTCTCTCTCCCATGTGTAGGCTCTCTCTCTCTCCCATGTGTATCCTCTCTCTCTCTCTCCCATGTGTATCCTCTCTCTCTCTCTCCCATGTGTATCATCTCTCTCTCTTTCCCATGTGTATCCTCTCTCTCTCCCTCCCATGTGTACCCTCTCTCTCTCTCCCATGTGTATGCTCTCTCTCTCTCCCATGTGTATCATCTCTCTCTCTCCCATGTGTACCCTCTCTCTCTCTCCCATGTGTATCCTCTCTCTCTCTCTCCCATGTGTATCCTCTCTCTCTCTCCCATGTGTACCCTCTCTCTCTCTCCCATGTGTATCATCTCTCTCTCCCATGTGTACCCTCTCTCTCTCTCCCATGTGTATCCTCTCTCTCTCTCCCATGTGTATCCTCTCTCTCTCTCTCCCATGTGTATCCTTTCTCTCCCATGTGTATCCTCTCTCTCTCTCCCATGTGTATCATCTCTCTCTCTCCCATGTGTACCCTCTCTCTCTCTCCCATGTGTATCATCTCTCTCTCCCATGTGTACCCTCTCTCTCTCTCCCATGTGTATCCTCTCTCTCTCTCCCATGTGTATCCTCTCTCTCTCTCCCATGTGTATCCTCTCTCTCTCTCTCCCCCATGTGTATCCTCTCTCTTTCTCTCCCATGTGTACCCTCTCTCTCTCTCCCATGTGTATCCTCTCTCTCTCTCCCATGCGTATCCTCTCTCTCTCTCGCATGTGTATCCTCTCTCTCTCTCTCCCATGTGTATCCTTTCTCTCCCATGTGTATCGTCCCTCTCTCTCCCATGTGTATCCTCTCTCTTTTTCTCCCATGTGTATCCTCTCTCTTTCTCTCCCATGTGTATCCTCTCTCTCTCTCCCATGTGTATCCTCTCTCTCTCTCCCATGTGTATCCTCTCTCTCTCCCATGTGTATCCTCTCTCTCTCTCTCCCCCATGTGTATCCTCTCTCTTTCTCTCCCATGTGTACCCTCTCTCTCTCTCCCATGTGTATCCTCTCTCTCTCTCCCATGCGTATCCTCTCTCTCTCTCCCATGTGTATCCTCTCTCTCTCTCTCCCATGTGTATCCTTTCTCTCCCATGTGTATCGTCTCTCTCTCTCCCACGTGTACCCTCTCTCTCTCTCCCATGTGTATCCTCTCTCTCTCTCCCATGTGTATCCTCTCTCTCTCTCCCCCATGTGTATCCTCTCTCTCTCTCTCCCATGTGTATCCTCTCTCTCTCTCCCATGTGTATCCTCTCTCTCTCTCTCCCCCATGTGTATCCTCTCTCTCTCTCTCCCCCATGTGTATCCTCTCTCTCTCCCATGTGTATCCTCTCTCTCTCTCTCCCATGTGTATCCTCTCTCTCTCTCCCCCATGTGTATCCTCTCTCTCTCTCCCATGTGTATCCTCTCTCTCTCTCCCATGTGTATCCTCTCTCTCTCTCTCCCCCATTTGTATCCCCTCTCTCTCTCTCCCCCATGTGTATCCTCTCTCTCTCTCCCATGTGTATCCTCTCTCTCTCTCTCCCCCATGTGTATCCTCTCTCTCTCTCCCATGTGTATCCTCTCTCTCTCTCCCATGTGTATCCTCTCTCTCTCTCCCCCATGTGTATCCTCTCTCTCTCTCCCATGTGTATCCTCTCTCTCTCTCCCCCATGTGTATCCTCTCTCTCTCTCCCCCATGTGTATCCTCTCTCTCTCCCATGTGTATCATCTCTCTCTCTCCCATGCGTATCCTCTCTCTCTCTCGCATGTGTATCCTCTCTCTCTCTCTCCCATGTGTATCCTTTCTCTCCCATGTGTATCGTCTCTCTCTCTCCCATGTGTATCCTCTCTCTTTCTCTCCCATGTGTACCCTCTCTCTCTCTCCCATGTGTATCCTCTCTCTTTCTCTCCCATGTGTATCCTCTCTCTCTCTCCCATGTGTATCCTCTCTCTCTCTCCCATGTGTATCCTCTCTCTCTCTCCCATGTGTATCCTCTCTCTCTCTCTCCCCCATGTGTATCCTCTCTCTTTCTCTCCCATGTGTACCCTCTCTCTCTCTCCCATGTGTATCCTCTCTCTCTCTCCCATGCGTATCCTCTCTCTCTCTCCCATGTGTATCCTCTCTCTCTCTCTCCCATGTGTATCCTTTCTCTCCCATGTGTATCGTCTCTCTCTCTCCCACGTGTACCCTCTCTCTCTCTCCCATGTGTATCCTCTCTCTCTCTCCCATGTGTATCCTCTCTCTCTCTCTCCCCCATGTGTATCCTCTCTCTCTCTCTCCCCCATGTGTATCCTCTCTCTCTCTCCCATGTGTATCCTCTCTCTCTCTCTCCCATGTGTATCCTCTCTCTCTCTCCCCCATGTGTATCCTCTCTCTCTCTCCCATGTGTATCCTCTCTCTCTCTCCCATGTGTATCCTCTCTCTCTCTCTCCCCCATTTGTATCCCCTCTCTCTCTCTCCCCCATGTGTATCCTCTCTCTCTCTCCCATGTGTATCCTCTCTCTCTCTCCCCCATGTGTATCCTCTCTCTCTCTCCCATGTGTATCCTCTCTCTCTCTCCCATGTGTATCCTCTCTCTCTCTCCCCCATGTGTATCCTCTCTCTCTCTCTCCCATGTGTATCATCTCTCTCTCTCCCATGTGTATCCTCTCTCTCTCTCTCCCATGTGTATCCTCTCTCTCTCTCCCATGTGTATCCTCTCTCTCCCATGTGTATCCTCTCTCTCTCTCACTCTCCCATGTGTATCCTCTCTCTCTCTCTCTCTCCCATGTGTACCCTCTCTCTCTCCCATGTGTACCCTCTCTCTCTCCCATGTGTATCCTCTCTCTCTCTCTCCCCCATGTGTATCCTCTCTCTTTCTCTCCCATGTGTACCCTCTCTCTCTCTCCCATGTGTATCCTCTCTCTCTCTCCCATGCGTATCCTCTCTCTCTCTCCCATGTGTATCCTCTCTCTCTCTCTCCCATGTGTATCCTTTCTCTCCCATGTGTATCGTCTCTCTCTCTCCCATGTGTATCCTCTCTCTTTCTCTCCCATGTGTACCCTCTCTCTCTCTCCCATGTGTATCCTCTCTCTTTCTCTCCCATGTGTATCCTCTCTCTCTCTCCCATGTGTATCCTCTCTCTTCTCTCCCATGTGTATCCTCTCTCTCTGTCCCATGTGTATCCTCTCTCTCTCTCTCCCCCATGTGTTTCCTCTCTCTTTCTCTCCCATGTGTACCCTCTCTCTCTCTCCCATGTGTATCCTCTCTCTCTCTCCCATGCGTATCCTCTCTCTCTCTCCCATGTGTATCCTCTCTCTCTCTCTCCCATGTGTATCCTTTCTCTCCCATGTGTATCGTCTCTCTCTCTCCCACGTGTACCCTCTCTCTCTCTCCCATGTGTATCCTCTCTCTCTCTCCCATGTGTATCATCTCTCTCTCTCCCCCATGTGTATCCTCTCTCTCTCTCTCCCATGTGTATCCTCTCTCTCTCTCCCATGTGTATCCTCTCTCTCTCTCTCCCCCATGTGTATCCTCTCTCTCTCTCTCCCCCATGTGTATCCTCTCTCTCTCTCTCCCCCATGTGTATCCTCTCTCTCTCTCTCCCATGTGTATCCTCTCTCTCTCTCCCCCATGTGTATCCTCTCTCTCTCTCCCATGTGTATCCTCTCTCTCTCTCCCATGTGTATCCTCTCTCTCTCTCCCCCATGTGTATCCCCTCTCTCTCTCTCCCCCATGTGTATCCTCTCTCTCTCTCCCATGTGTATCCTCTCTCTCTCTCCCCCATGTGTATCCTCTCTCTCTCTCCCATGTGTATCCTCTCTCTCTCTCCCATGTGTATCCTCTCTCTCTCTCCCCCATGTGTATCCTCTCTCTCTCTCCCATGTGTATCCTCTCTCTCTCTCCCCCATGTGTATCCTCTCTCTCTCTCCCCCATGTGTATCCTCTCTCTCTCCCATGTGTATCATCTCTCTCTCTCCCATGTGTATCCTCTCTCTCTCCCATGTGTATCATCTCTCTCTCTCCCATGTGTATCCTCTCTCCTCTCTCTCCCATGTGTATCCTCTCTCTCTCTCCCATGTGTATCCTCTCTCTCTCTCCCATGTGTATCCTCTCTCTCCCATGTGTATCCTCTCTCTCTCTCACTCTCCCATGTGTATCCTCTCTCTCTCTCTCTCTCCCATGTGTACCCTCTCTCTCTCCCATGTGTACCCTCTCTCTCTCCCATGTGTATCCTCTCTCTCTCTCTCCCATGTGTACCCTCTCTCTCTCTCTCCCATGTGTATCCTCTCTCTCTCCCATGTGTATCCTCTCTCTCTCTCTCCCATGTGTATCCTCTCTCTCTCTCCCATGTGTATCCTCTCTCTCCCATGTGTATCCTCTCTCTCTCTCACTCTCCCATGTGTATCCTCTCTCTCTCTCTCTCTCCCATGTGTACCCTCTCTCTCTCCCATGTGTACCCTCTCTCTCTCCCATGTGTATCCTCTCTCTCTCTCTCCCATGTGTACCCTCTCTCTCTCTCTCCCATGTGTATCCTCTCTCTCTCCCATGTGTATCCTCTCTCTCTCTCCCATGTGTATCCTCTCTCTCTCTCCCATGTGTATCCTCTCTCTCTCTCTCCCATGTGTATCATCTCTCTCTCTCCCATGTGTATCCTCTCTCTTTCTCTCCCCTGTGTATGCTCTCTCTCTCTCCCATGTGTATCCTTTCTCTTTCTCTCCCATGTGTATGCTCTCTCTTTCTCTCCCCTGTGTATCCTCTCTCTCTCTCTCCCATGTCTATCCTTTCTCTCTCTCTCCCATGTGTATCCTCTCTCTCTCTCTCCCATGTGTATCATCTCTCTCTCTCCCATGTGTATCCTTTCTCTCTCTCTCCCATGTGTATGCTCTCTCTCTCTCCCATGTGTATCCTCTCTCTCTCTCTCCCATGTGTATCCTTTCTCTCTCTCTCCCATGTGTATCCTTTCTCTCTCTCCCATGTGTATGCTCTCTCTCTCTCCCATGTGTATCCTTTCTCTCTCTCTCCCATGTGTATGCTCTCTCTCTCTCCCATGTGTATCCTTTCTCTCTCTCTCCCATGTGTATGCTCTCTCTCTCTCCCATGTGTATCCTTTCTCTCTCTCTCCCATGTGTATGCTCTCTCTCTCTCCCATGTGTATGCTCTCTCTCTCTCCCATGTGTATCATCTCTCTCTCTCCCATGTGTATCATCTCTCTCTCTCCCATGTGTATGCTCTCTCTCTCTCCCATGTGTATCTTTTCTCTTTCTCTCCCATGTGTATGCTCTCTTTCTCTCCCATGTGTATGCTCTCTCTCTCTCCCATGTGTATCCTTTCTCTTTCTCTCCCATGTGTATCCTCTCTCTCTCTCCCATGTGTATCCTCTCTCTTTCTCTCCCATGTGTATGCTCTCTCTCTCTCCCATGTGTATCCTCTCTCTCTCTCCCATGTGTATCCTCTCTCTCTCTCTCCCATGTGTATCCTCTCTCTCTCTCCCATGTGTATCCTCTCTCTTTCTCTCCCATGTGTATCCTCTCTCTCTCTCCCATGTGTATCCTCTCTCTTTCTCTCCCATGTGTATGCTCTCTCTCTCTCCCATGTGTATCCTCTCTCTCTCTCTCCCATGTGTATCCTCTCTCTTACAGACAAGTTCACCCTCTCATCAGTTTGGAGAGCTGTAAGGATCTAAAACACAAACAAACACACATAACACGCATTACAAAACTAACAACTATCTCTAGGAGCTTTCACTGGAAAAAACTCCAAACTTCCCATTTAGGTTTTCCACCTACGTTTCTCACCTTCACATACTGTCTCTCTGTTTATATCTCTACTTCCATTATTTTCTTCTCTCTCTTTCATCTTCCCTCCATCTCTTCCTACATCTATCTCCCTCCATCTATCTCTCTCTCCCTCTCCCTCCGTCTCTCTCTCTCCCTGTATCTTTCCCTCACCCTCTCTCTCTCTCCATCTATCTCCCTCTCTTTCTGCCTCTCCCTTCATCTCTCTTTCGCATCCCTCTCAATAGATATATACCCAGTCTGCTCTAGCACAGGTCAGAATACCAGTCTCCCAGTCTGCTCCAGCACAGGTCAGAATACCAGTCTCCCAGTCTGCTCCAGCACAGTGTGCTCCAGCCCAGGTCAGAATACCAGCCTCTCAGTCTGCTCCAGCCCAGGTCAGCCAACCAGCCTCTCAGTCTGCTCCAACACAGTGTGCTCCAGCCCAGGTCAGAATACCAGCCTCCCAGTCTGCTCCAGCCCAGGTCAGAATACCAGTCTCCCAGTCTGCTCCAGCCAGACAGTCACCCACAACTGCAATCCTTATTGATTCAAATGGGAAGTTCTTAGTACAGGAAAGATTATTCCCTAGACACCAGGTGTATAAGTTCTGGTGTCCTACAACTGACAGTGCAATGCAGCTACTCAGTCAGACCAGGATTGACACCCTCGACAACATCATCATCCACACTGGCACAAACGACCTTCATGCCAAAGGTGAAGATGTATCTGGGGCAGTGAGAAGAGTGGCAGAACGGGCACAGGCTGTGTTCCCAACAACCAATATAGTTGTGTCCACCCTCCTACCAAGAAAAGACTTCCCAGGACAGTTGATCGACAAAATAAATCAACAGATCACTGTGGACTGTGCCTCACTACTCAACGTCAGAACGGCTCACCACCCCACTCTGACATGTCAACACTTATACGATAATGTACATCTTGATCAGGACAGTGTCAGAACCTTTGCCAAGGACCTAAAAGATGCAACACTTGGCAGGGACCCACACACCCATCACCCCAGCAACAGAGGTCCCCCGCCCCACCTTCTGAAACAACAGTACCTCCACCATCCCCAGGAGAAAAGAGCCAGACACGGCTTATTACAGCACAGCTCTACTAGACCAGGCCCAACACAACACAGATTTACGAGACCAGGGCCTTCACAACACAGCTCTACTAGACCAGGCCCATCACAACACAGATTTACGAGACCAGACCCGCATCAGGACAACACGACTAGACCAGGCCCAACACAACACAGCTCTACTAGACCAGGCCCATCACAACACAGCTCTACTAGACCAGGCCCAACACAACACAGATTTACGAGACCAGACCCGCCTCAGGACAGCACGACTAGACCCGGCCCATCACAACACAGCTCTACTAGACCAGGGCCTTCACAACACAGCTCTACTAGACCAGGCCCATCACAACATAGCTCTACTGGACCAGGCCCATCACAACACAGCTCTACTAGACCAGGCCCATCAGAACACAGCTCTACTGGACCAGGCCCATCACAACACAGCTCTACTAGACCAGGCCCATCACAACACATCTCTACTAGACATGACCCATCACAACACAGCTCTACTGGACCTGGCCCGTCACAACACATCTCTACTGGACCTGGCCCATCACAACACAGCTCTGACCACTACTCCAGGGTCGGACAGAACACTGTCCTTCAGAGAAGTACACCACATGATGCAGTCCACACCATGTATCATTCAGATCATCAGCCTACATATGCTGAGGTAACCTCTGGCAAAAGACACCTAGAACAATCAGAGATAGGAGAGGTGCGCCAACTACTGCAACTAATATGCAGACTACTGAGCTAGACAGACCCTTTAATTCACGGGCACACACACACACAGGGTTGCAGATTGCATTGTACTTATTTTTTGTTCAGTCTTATTCCATTCTTATTAATTTGTTTACAATATTCTTAATTTTATTGGCACCAGTATAATAATAATATTTATATATAATGGTGTGTGTATGTATGTATGTATGTATGTATGTATGTATGTATGTATGTATGTGTGTGTGTGTGTGTGTGTGTGTGTGTGTGTGTGTGTGTGTGTGTGTGTGTGTGTGTGTGTGTGTGTGTGTGTGTGTGTGTGTGTGTGTGTGTGTGTGTGTGTGTGTGTGTGTGTGTGTGTGTGTATGTATGTATGTGTATATATATATTATTTTGTATTGTTTTCAATGTACTTTACTCAAACCAGTGAATATCACTTATTATAAATGAGATCATTAACTATCAGCTCTTGGAATATCCAGGGACTTTACTCTTCACATTTTGGTTATAAAACAACAAATCCAGAATTGATTAAAAACATCAAAGGACAGGACATCATAATCCTACTGGAAACATGGTGTCGTGGAGACATAGATACTCAGTGTCCCTCAGGCTATAGAGAAAGTTTACTACCATCAATCAAACATAAAAATGTTAAACGGGGCCGAGACTCAGGTGGAATCATCATTTGGCATAAGCAGGACTTGGCACTGAATGAAATGAAAAAAGGTACCAGTCACATTTGGCTAAAACTTAACAAAGGTACAATCTATTGTGACAATGATGTGTACATATGTGCAGCTTATGCTCCTCCTTCAGATTCACCATATTATGATGATCAGTTTTTTGACAATCTCCATACAGAAATCATTACATTTCAGGCAGAGGGTAAAGTGCTTCTTTGTGGAGATTTCAATGCAAGAACAGGTTCTGAGCCTGACTACACTGATGCGGGAGGTAACCACCACATATTTGGTCACCCCTCCTTGTACAGCAGCCCTATTATAAATAATAGAAACAGTCCTGACCAAATACTGAACAAAAATGGGAAGGAGTTAGTGCATCTCTGTCGAGCCTTAGGCCTGTACATGCTTAATGGTAGAATCAGAGGGGACTCTTTAGGTCAGTTTACTTACTGCTCAGCTCTTGGGACAAGTGTAGTCGATTATGCCATCACGGACATTGACCCCTCCTCCATTAGTGCATTCACTGTCAGACCACAGACACCATTGTCAGATCACAGTCAGATCAACGTGTTTTTGAAGAAATTAACCGGCAATATTCATTCAAAAAAACTGCCCAATAAACTCTTCAACATAAACCAATCATACAGATGGGCTCCAAACAGTGCAGAGGGATTCATTGAAACATTGAACTCAAAAGAAATGATGAACTCTATACAGTTTTTCAATAACTCACAATACCAAAACAATAAAGATGGTGTCAATTCGGCTACTCTAAACATCAACTGCATATTCCAAAAAGCAGCATCGAAAGCAAATTTGAGAAAACCAAAGAAATGCAACATCAGAAACAAAAAACAAAATGTTTCTGACAAATGGTTTGATAATGAATGTAAAACAATTAGAAAACACCTAAGACAAATGTCAAACAAAAAACATAAGCAGCAAAACAACCCAGAGCTACGATATGAATACTTTGAAACTCTGAAACAGTATAAACATACACTGAAACGCAAGAAACTGAATTATACCAACAAGACACTTGATGAAATTGAAAACGCAATTGACCAAAATCAGTTCTGGGACATGTGGAACAATTTAAGCACAACAAAGCCACAAGAATTAGCCATACAAGATGTAGGAATTTGGAAAACTTATTTTGATAATCTATACAAAAACATCCCACAAAAAGACTTAAAACAGAACCAATTAGAAATTAAAGAAAAATTGAAAATCCTTGAATCAGTCATTAAAAATAACCAAAATCCATTAGATTACCCAATAACCCAACAAGAACTAAATGAAAAGCTCAAATCTATTAAATCAAAGAAGGCTTGTGGTCTAGACAACATCAGAAATGAAATGCTGAAAAACAGCACACCTGAGTTGCAAAATGCTGTGCTTAAATTGTTCAACATGGTTTTAACTTCTGGCTGCTTCCCTGATGTCTGGAACCAGGGGCTCATCTCCCCTATCCACAAAAGTGGAGACAAATCAGACCCCAATAATTACAGGGGAATTTGTGTAAACAGTAACTTGGGAAAGGTTTTCTGTAGCATTTTGAATTCAAGAATCCAAACCTTTCTTCAAGAAAAAAATGTAATAACTAAATGTCAAATTGGCTTTCTCCCTAACCATCGCACTACTGACCATATATACACCTTACACACACTAATTAATAAACACGTCCACCAAAAAAAAGAGGGCAAAATCTTTGCTTGCTTTATTGACTTTAAAAAAGCATTTGATTCTATTTGGCACGAAGGGCTATTCTACAAAATTCTACAAAGTGGGCTTGGTGGTAAGGTGTATGACTTAATAAAATGTATGTACACAGAAAATAAGTGTGCAATAAAAATCAAAAACCAAAGAACAGAATTCTTTTCACAATGTCGAGGTGTGAGACAAGGCTGTAGTTTGAGTCCAAATCTTTTCAACATTTATATCAATGAATTAGCAGACATGTTGGACCATTCTCCAGCCCCAGGACTCACACTATTTGACACAGAGGTGAAATACCTGCTATATGCTGATGACTTGGTACTTCTATCACCAACCAAAGAAGGTCTTCAACAGAACATTAATATTCTAGAGCAATATTGCCATAATTGGGCCCTGGCAGTAAATTTCCCAAAAACTAAAATCATGATTTTCCAAAAACAAAACAGATGTCAGAAACACAAATATAAATTCACCCTGAACAACACCATAATTGAACACACAAAAAATTACACCTACCTTGGTCTGACCATATCTGCATCGGGAAACTTTAATATGGCAGTGAATGCACTCAAAGAAAAAGCCCGCAGAGCATTGTATGCAATAAAAATGAAATTATTCAAAATCAACATCCCAATTAGAATTTGGACCAAAATATTTGACAGTGTAATCCTACCAATAGCTCTTTACGGAAGTGAGGTTTGGGGGCCACTCAATAAACTGGACTTTAAAATGTGGGACAAACATCCAATTGAAACCCTACATGCAGAATTCTGTCGGAAAATCCTACAAGTCCAGAGAAATACACCAACTAATGCATGTAGGGCAGAATTGGGCCGCTTTCCAGTAATAATGAAAATACAGAAAAGATCATTAAAATTTTGGCTACATTTAAATTCAAGTCCAAATTCGAGTCTGCAATTTAAAGCACTTCAAACCCAAGAACTGAGCCCAGAAACGAGCCCTCTCAGTCAGCTGGTGTTGGACCTAACCAACCAAGCTGACACCGGCACTGCTTCAAAAGAAAGAATTCCAATAAACAAAATCATGAACCAATCAAAGGACTCATATTTACAACATTGGAAAAACGAAACAAAATCCCAAAGCCGACTAAATTGCTATCTGACCCTAAACAGAGAATATGAATTGGCTGAATATCTCTACTCTGTCAGAGATTCGAAGCAGAGACAGATCCTTACCAAGTACAGGCTGAGTGACCACCGATTGGCAATAGAAACCGGCAGACATAAAAAGACATGGCTACCCAAAGAGGAGCGTGTATGTGGTCACTGCACGACAGGGGAGGTAGAAACAGAGATGCACTTTCTCCTTTACTGTGATAAATATTCCTCACCAAGAGATTCATTATTCACAGAAATGACTACATTTATTCCAAATTTTAACTTATTAACTTTTACTGCCTCAGAAACCCGGATCCGGGAGCACCCCCCACCCCCCACACACTGATTAGCATAGATAGCATAGCTTCAGAAGTAGATAGTAGCATCTAAATATCATTAAATCACAAGTCCAAGACACCAGATGAAAGATACAGATCTTGTGAATAAAGCCACCATTTCAGATTTTTAAAATGTTTTACAGGGAAGACAAAATATGTAAATCTATTAGCTAAACACGTTAGCAAAATACACCACTATTCTAACTCCATCAGTTTCTTACTCCTTCAGGTGCTATCACCAATTCGGCTCAACTAAGATATTGATAGCCAATAACCTATAAAAAAAACCATCAGATGACAGTCTGATAACATATTCATGGTATAGGATAGTTTTTGTTAGAAAAAAGTGCATATTTCAGGTAGAAATCACAGTTTACAATTGCACCGACCATCACAAATCCACTAGAATTACTAGATAGAGCAACGTGTATGACCAATTTACTCATCATAAAACATTTCATAAAAATAGACAAAGCATAGCAATGGAAAGACCCAGTTCTTGTGATTTCAGACCATATTTCAGATTTTCTAAGCGTTTTTCAGCGAAAACACAATAAATCGATAAGTTAGCATACTACATGTTCCAACGTTACCAGAGCATCGATTCCAGCCAAAGAGCGCTATAACGTAACCACCGCCAAAAGATATTAATTTTTTCACTAACCTTCTCAGAATTCTTCCGATGACACTCCTGTAACATCATTTTACAACATACATATACAGTTTGTTCGAAAAGGTGCATATTTAGCCATACAAAACCGTGGTTACACAATGAAAATACTAGGAAATCAAGCCTCAATATGTCTGACGTCATCTATCAGAGTGATCTAGTTTAATTAAAAGCTAATCATATACTTGACTAAAAAATACAGGGTTGACAGGAATCGAAAGACAAATTAGTTCTTAATGCAACCGCTGATTTACATTTTTAAAATTATCCTTACTTTTCAATACAGGGTTGGCCAAGTGAAGCTATACCAAACAAAATGGCGATGTATGCGTTTAAAATATTTCGACAGAAACACGGTTTATCATATTAAATATTGCTTACTTTGAGCTGATCTTCCATCATATTCTTGGGCAATGTATCCTTTCTATGTTATAAACGTCTTTTGGTCGATAGATGTCCTCTGTCCTTCGAAATGTCCACTAACAACGACCGAGACCGCGAAACGTTCCCAAAGCTAGAAAGTGCACGACAAATAAATTCCTCAGAATCGCACTAAACGGATATAAATTGCTATAAAACGGTTAAAATTCACTACCTTATGATGTTTTTAACAACTATAACGACTGAAAACATGACCGGAGAAATACTGCTGGTTAGAAAACGATTTGGAACGAGGCAGGTCCGATGGCCTTCACGCTTGAGGCGCACGTTGAGAAAGAGGGGTCTCTGTACATTTTTGTCATTTATAATGGCTGTGAACGTCCCATAGAGTTCATTGAAAACGTGATGACGTACAGACACCCAGAGGAAGACGTAGGTAGTGTCGGTTTCTTCATAGCATTCACTGTGGCCTTATAAACAGACCCCAGATCAGAGGTAAAAATTTCTGAAATCTGAACCCTGTCATGAAAAGTGCTGTAGAAATTGTTCTGTACCACTCAGAGACAAAATTTCAACTCCTATAGAAACTATAGACTGTTTTCTATCCAATAATAACAATAATATGCATATTGTACGATCAAGAATTGAGTACGAGGCAGTTTAATTTGGAAATGTAAAAAAAAAAATAATGCTAACAGCTCCCCCTATTGACAAAAGGTTAAACCCAGAGGAAAAACTAAAAATACTCATGGGCGAAGGAGCAATGGCTCCTCTTGCAGCCAAATATGTATTTGCCTGCCATAGCCTGAGGGACACTGAATAATAACATCTGCATAGTAAGCAGTAACTTACTTATTATGACTGTTATTGTTATTACTGTTATTGTTATTAGTATTATTATTGTTGTTTATCATTCCAAATAGTAATGGTATGGGTGGTAATGGTAATGATAGCAGTTTAATGATAGTGGTGGTGGTAGTGGTGCATTACACCATACATTACATTCGACTATTGACTGTTACCATTTTATTGTTACTATTTTTTATATTTAATTTTGTATTATTATTTACTGCCATTCTATATTATTATTTGTCATTGTTTTAATTGTATTACAATGTATATTGTATACATTGTTGCTTTGGCAATATTGACACAATGTTTTTCATGCCAATAAAGCAGCTTGAATTTGAATTTGAATTTGAAA
>NC_092111.1:39921473-40015727 GCF_045679555.1 Salvelinus alpinus | reverse complement strand
TGAGAGAGTATTACTAAACTGAGAGAGTATTACTAAACTGAGAGAGTATTACTCAACTGAGAGAATGTTACTAAACTGAGAGAATATTACTAAACTGAGAGAATATTACTCAACTGAGAGAGTATTACTAAACTGAGAGAGTATTACTGAACCGAGAGCGTGTTACTAAACTGAGACAGTATTACTTAACTGAGAGAGTATTACTAAACTGAGAGAGTATTACTAAACTGAGAGAGTATTACTCAACTGAGAGAATGTTACTAAACTGAGAGAATATTACTAAACTGAGAGAGTATTACTCAACTGAGAGAATGTTACTAAACTGAGAGAATATTACTAAACTGAGAGAATATTACTCAACTGAGAGAGTATTACTAAACTGAGAGAGTATTACTAAACTGAGAGAGTGTTACTAAACTGAGAGAATATTACTCAACGGAGAAAATATTTACTCAACTGAGAGAGTATTACTAGACTGAGAGAGTATTACTCAACTGAGAGAATATTACTCACCGGAGAGATTATTACTCAACTGAGATAGTATTTCTAAACGGAGAGAGTATTACTAAACTGAGAGAGTATTACTAAACTGAGAGAGCTGAGAGAGTATTACTAGACTGAGAGAGTATTACTCAACTGAGAGAATAGTACTCACCGGAGAGATTATTACTCAACTGAGAGAATATTACTAAACGGAGAGAGCTGAGAGAATATTACTAAACTGAGAGAATATTACTAAACTGAGAGAGTATTACTAAACTGAGAGTATATTACTAAACTGAGAGAATATTACTAAACTGTGAGAGTATTACTAAACTGAGAGAGTATTACTAACCCGAGAGAATATTACTAAACTGAGAGAGTGTTACTAGACTGAGAGAGTATTACTCAACTGAGACAGTATTACTGAACCGGGAGAGTATTACTGAACCGAGAGAGTGTTACTAAACTGAGACAGTATTACTTAACTGAGAGAGTATTACTAAACTGAGAGAGTATTACTAAACTGAGAGAGTATTACTCAACTGAGAGAATGTTACTAAACTGAGAGATTATTACTCAACTGAGAGAGTATTACTAAATTGAGAGAGTATAACTCAACTGAGAGATTATTACTAAACTGAGACAGTATTACTAAACTGAGAGAGTGTTACTAAACTGAGAGAGTGTTACTAGACTGAGAGAGTATTACTAAACTGAGAGAGTGTTACTAAACTGAGAGAGTGTTACTAAACTGAGAGAGTATTACTAAACTGAGAGAGTGTTACTAAACTGAGAGAGTATTACTAAACTGAGAGAGTGTTACTAAACTGAGAGAATATTACTAAACTGAGAGAGTATTTCTAAACTGAGAGAGATGAGAGAATATTACTAAACTGAGAGAATATTATTAAACTGAGAGAGTATTACTAACCTGAGAGAGTATTACTAAACTGAGAGAGTATTACTAAACTGAGAGAATATTACTAAACTGAGAGAGTGTTACTAAACTGAGAGAGTATTACTAAACTGAGAGAGTGTTACTAAACTGAGAGAATATTACTAAACTGAGAGAGTATTTCTAAACTGAGAGAGATGAGAGAATATTACTAAACTGAGAGAATATTATTAAACTGAGAGAGTATTACTAAACTGAGAGAGACTGAGAGAGTATTACTAAACTGAGAGAATATTACTAAACTGTGAGAGTATGACTAAACTGAGAGAGTATTACTAACCCGAGAGAGTATTACTAAACTGAGAGAATATTACTAAGCTGAGAGAGTATTACTAAACTGAGAGAGCTGAGAGAATATTACTAAACTGAGAGAATATTATTAAACTGAGAGAGTATTACTAAACTGAGAGAGTATTACTCAACTGAGAGAGTATTACTGTACTGAGAGAGTATAACTCAACTGAGAGAGTATTACCAAACTGAGAGAGTGTTACTAGACTGAGAGAATATTACTCAACTGAGAGAGTATTACTCAACTGAGAGAGTATTACTAACCTGAGAGAGTATTACTAAACTGAGAGAATATTACTAAACTGAGAGAGTATTACCAAACTGAGAGAATATTACTAAACTGAGAGAGTATTACAAAACTGAGAGAGCTGAGAGAATATTACTAAACTGAGAGAATATTATTAAACTGAGAGAGTATTACTAAACTAAGGGAGTATTACGAAACTGAGAGAGTATTACTAACCTGAGAGAGTATTACTAAACTGAGAGAATATTACTAAACTGTGAGAGTATTACTAAACTGAGAGAGTATTACTAACCCGAGAGAGTATTACTAAACCGAGAGAATATTACTAAACTGAGAGAATATTACTCAACTGAGAGAGTATTACTAAACTGAGAGAGTATTACTAAACTGAGAGACTGTTACTAAACTGAGAGAATATTACTCAACGGAGAGAGTATTACTAAACTGAGAGAGTATTACTAAACTGAGAGAGTATTACTAAACTGAGAGAGTGTTACTAAACTGAGAGAGTATTACTAAACTGAGAGAGTGTTACTAAACTGAGAGAATATTACTAAACTGAGAGAATATTACTCAACTGAGAGAGTATTTCTAAACGGAGAGAGTATTACTAAACTGAGAGAGTATTACTAAACTGAGAGAGTGTTAATAGACTGAGAGAGTATTACTCAACTGAGAGAGTATTACTCAACTGAGAGAGTATTACTCAACTGAGAGAGTATTACTGAACCGGGAGAGTATTACTGATCCGAGAGAGTGTTACTAAACTGAGAGAGTATTACTTAACTGAGAGAGTATTACTAAACTGAGAGAATATTACTAAACTGAGAGAATATTACTAAACTGTGAGACTATTACTAAACTGAGAGAGTATTACTAAACTGAGAGAGCTGAGAGAGTATTACTAGACTGAGAGAGTATTACCAGACTGAGAGAGTATTACTCAACTGAGAGAATATTACTCACCTTAGAAATTATTACTCAACTGAGAGAGTATTACTAGACTGAGATAGTATTACTCAACTGAGAGAATATTACTAAACTGAGAGATTATTACTCAACTGAGAGAATATTACTAAACCGAGAGAGCTGAGAGAATATTACTCAACTGAGAGAATATTACTAAACTGAGAGAATATTACTAAACTGAGAGAGTATTACTAAACTGAGAGAATATTACTAAACTGAGAGAATATTACTAAACTGTGAGAGTATTACTAAACTGAGAGAGTATTACTAACCCAAGAGAATATTACTAAACTGAGAGAGTGTTACTAGACTGAGAGAGTATTACTCAACTGAGAGAGTATTACTCAACTGAGAGAGTTTTACTGAACCGAGAGAGTGTTACTAAACTGAGACAGTATTACTTAACTGAGAGAGTATTACTAAACTGAGAGAGTATTACTAAACTGAGAGAGTATTACTCAACTGAGAGAATGTTACTAAACTGAGAGAATATTACTAAACTGAGAGAATATTACTCAACTGAGAGAGTATTACTAAACTGAGAGAGTATTACTGAACCGAGAGCGTGTTACTAAACTGAGACAGTATTACTTAACTGAGAGAGTATTACTAAACTGAGAGAGTATTACTAAACTGAGAGAGTATTACTCAACTGAGAGAATGTTACTAAACTGAGAGAATATTACTAAACTGAGAGAGTATTACTCAACTGAGAGAATGTTACTAAACTGAGAGAATATTACTAAACTGAGAGAATATTACTCAACTGAGAGAGTATTACTAAACTGAGAGAGTGTTACTAAACTGAGAGAATATTACTCAACGGAGAAAATAATTACTCAACTGAGAGAGTATTACTAGACTGAGAGAGTATTACTCAACTGAGAGAATATTACTCACCGGAGAGATTATTACTCAACTGAGAGAGTATTTCTAAACGGAGAGAGTATTACTAAACTGAGAGAGTATTACTAAACTGAGAGAGCTGAGAGAGTATTACTAGACTGAGAGAGTATTACTCAACTGAGAGAATAGTACTCACCGGAGAGATTATTACTCAACTGAGAGAGTATTACTGGACTGAGATAGTATTACTCAACTGAGAGAATATTACTCACCGGAGAGATTATTACTCAACTGAGAGAATATTACTAAACGGAGAGAGCTGAGAGAATATTACTAAACTGAGAGAATATTACTAAACTGAGAGAGTATTACTAAACTGAGAGTATATTACTAAACTGAGAGAATATTACTAAACTGTGAGAGTATTACTAAACTGAGAGAGTATTACTAACCCGAGAGAATATTACTAAACTGAGAGAGTGTTACTAGACTGAGAGAGTATTACTCAACTGAGAGAGTATTACTCAACTGAGACAGTATTACTGAACCGGGAGAGTATTACTGAACCGAGAGAGTGTTACTAAACTGAGACAGTATTACTTAACTGAGAGAGTATTACTAAACTGAGAGAGTATTACTAAACTGAGAGAGTATTACTCAACTGAGAGAATGTTACTAAACTGAGAGATTATTACTCAACTGAGAGAGTATTACTAAATTGAGAGAGTATAACTCAACTGAGAGATTATTACTAAACTGAGACAGTATTACTAAACTGAGAGAGTGTTACTAAACTGAGAGAGTGTTACTAGACTGAGAGAGTATTACTAAACTGAGAGAGTGTTACTAAACTGAGAGAGTATTACTAAACTGAGAGAGTGTTACTAAACTGAGAGAATATTACTAAACTGAGAGAGTATTTCTAAACTGAGAGAGATGAGAGAATATTACTAAACTGAGAGAATATTATTAAACTGAGAGAGTATTACTAACCTGAGAGAGTATTACTAAACTGAGAGAGTATTACTAAACTGAGAGAATATTACTAAACTGTGAGAGTATTACTAAACTGAGAGAGTATTACTAACCCGAGAGAGTATTACTAAACTGAGAGAATATTACTAAGCTGAGAGAGTATTACTAAACTGAGAGAGCTGAGAAAATATTACTAAACTGAGAGAATATTATTAAACTGAGAGAGTATTACTAAACTGAGAGAGTATTACTCAACTGAGAGAGTATTACTGTACTGAGAGAGTATAACTCAACTGAGAGAGTATTACTAAACTGAGAGAGTGTTACTAGACTGAGAGAATATTACTCAACTGAGAGAGTATTACTCAACTGAGAGAGTATTACTAACCTGAGAGAGTATTACTAAACTGAGAGAATATTACTAAACTGAGAGAGTATTACCAAACTGAGAGAATATTACTAAACTGAGAGAGTATTACAAAACTGAGAGAGCTGAGAGAATATTACTAAACTGAGAGAATATTATTAAACTGAGAGAGTATTACTAAACTAAGGGAGTATTACGAAACTGAGAGAGTATTACTAACCTGAGAGAGTATTACTAAACTGAGAGAATATTACTAAAATGTGAGAGTATTACTAAACTGAGAGAGTATTACTAACCCGAGAGAGTATTACTAAACCGAGAGAATATTACTAAACTGAGAGAATATTACTCAACTGAGAGAGTATTACTAAACTGAGAGAGTATTACTAAACTGAGAGACTGTTACTAAACTGAGAGAATATTACTCAACGGAGAGAGTATTACTAAACTGAGAGAGTATTACTAAACTGAGAGAGTATTACTAAACTGAGAGAGTGTTACTAAACTGAGAGAGTATTACTAAACTGAGAGAGTGTTACTAAACTGAGAGAATATTACTAAACTGAGAGAATATTACTCAACTGAGAGAGTATTACTAAACTGAGAGAGTATTACTAAACTGAGAGAGTGTTACTCAACTGAGAGAATATTACTCACCGGAGAGATTATTACTCAACTGAGAGAGTATTTCTAAACGGAGAGAGTATTACTAAACTGAGAGAGTATTACTAAACTGAGAGAGTGTTAATAGACTGAGAGAGTATTACTCAACTGAGAGAGTATTACTCAACTGAGAGAGTATTACTGAACCGGGAGAGTATTACTGATCCGAGAGAGTGTTACTAAACTGAGAGAGTATTACTTAACTGAGAGAGTATTACTAAACTGAGAGAATATTACTAAACTGAGAGAATATTACTAAACTGTGAGACTATTACTAAACTGAGAGAGTATTACTAAACTGAGAGAGCTGAGAGAGTATTACTAGACTGAGAGAGTATTACCAGACTGAGAGAGTATTACTCAACTGAGAGAATATTACTCACCTTAGAGATTATTACTCAACTGAGAGAGTATTACTAGACTGAGATAGTATTACTCAACTGAGAGAATATTACTAAACTGAGAGATTATTACTCAACTGAGAGAATATTACTAAACGGAGAGAGCTGAGAGAATATTACTCAACTGAGAGAATATTACTAAACGGAGAGAGCTGAGAGAATATTACTAAACTGAGAGAATATTACTAAACTGAGAGAGTATTACTAAACTGAGAGAATATTACTAAACTGAGAGAATATTACTAAACTGTGAGAGTATTACTAAACTGAGAGAGTATTACTAACCCGAGAGAATATTACTAAACTGAGAGAGTGTTACTAGACTGAGAGAGTATTACTCAACTGAGAGAGTATTACTCAACTGAGAGAGTATTACTGAACCGAGAGAGTGTTACTAAACTGAGAGAGTGTTACTAGACTGAGAGAGTATTACTAAACTGAGAGAGTGTTACTAAACTGAGAGAGTATTACTAAACTGAGAGAGTGTTACTAAACTGAGAGAATATTACTAAACTGAGAGAGTATTTCTAAACTGAGAGAGATGAGAGAATATTACTAAACTGAGAGAATATTATTAAACTGAGAGAGTATTACTAACCTGAGAGAGTATTACTAAACTGAGAGAGTATTACTAAACTGAGAGAGTATTACTAACCCGAGAGATTATTACTAAACTGAGAGAATATTACTAAGCTGAGAGAGTATTACTAAACTGAGAGAGCTGAGAAAATATTACTAAACTGAGAGAATATTATTAAACTGAGAGAGTATTACTAAACTGAGAGAGTATTACTCAACTGAGAGAGTATTACTGTACTGAGAGAGTATAACTCAACTGAGAGAGTATTACTAAACTGAGAGAGTGTTACTAGACTGAGAGAATATTACTCAACTGAGAGAGTATTACTCAACTGAGAGAGTATTACTAACCTGAGAGAGTATTACTAAACTGAGAGAATATTACTAAACTGAGAGAGTATTACCATACTGAGAGAATATTACTAAACTGAGAGAGTATTACAAAACTGAGAGAGCTGAGAGAATATTACTAAACTGAGAGAATATTATTAAACTGAGAGAGTATTACTAAACTAAGGGAGTATTACGAAACTGAGAGAGTATTACTAACCTGAGAGAGTATTACTAAACTGAGAGAATATTACTAAACTGTGAGAGTATTACTAAACGGAGAGAGTATTACTAACCCGAGAGAGTATTACTAAACCGAGAGAATATTACTAAACTGAGAGAATATTACTCAACTGAGAGAGTATTACTAAACTGAGAGAGTATTACTAAACTGAGAGACTGTTACTAAACTGAGAGAATATTACTCAACGGAGAGATTATTACTAAACTGAGAGAGTATTACTAAACTGAGAGAGTATTACTAAACTGAGAGAGTGTTACTAAACTGAGAGAGTATTACTAAACTGAGAGAGTGTTACTCAACTGAGAGAATATTACTGAACTGAGAGAATATTACTAAACTGAGAGAGTATTACTAAACTGAGAGAGTATTACTAAACTGAGAGAGTATTACTAAACTGAGAGAGTATTACTAAACTGAGAGAGTATTACTAAACTGAGAGAGTATTACTAAACTGAGAGAGTATTACTAAACTGAGAGAGATGAGAGAATATTACTAAACTGAGAGAGTATTACTAAACTGAGAGAGTATTACTAAACTGAGAGAGTATTACTAAACTGAGAGAGTATTACTAAACTGAGAGAGTATTACTGAACCGAGAGAGTATTACTAAACTGAGAGAGTATTACTAAACTGAGAGAGTATTACTAAACTGAGAGAGTATTACTAAACTGAGAGAAGTATTACTAAACTGAGAGAGTATTACTAAACTGAGAGAGTATTACTAAACTGAGAGAGTATTACTAAACTGAGAGAGTATTACTAAACTGAGAGAGTATTACCAGACTGAGAGAGTATTACTCAACTGAGAGAATATTACTCACCTTAGAGATTATTACTCAACTGAGAGAGTATTACTAGACTGAGATAGTATTACTCAACTGAGAGAATATTACTAAACTGAGAGATTATTGCTCAACTGAGAGAATATTACTAAACGGAGAGAGCTGAGAGAATATTACTCAACTGAGAGAATATTACTAAACGGAGAGAGCTGAGAGAATATTACTAAACTGAGAGAATATTACTAAACTGAGAGAGTATTACTAAACTGAGAGAATATTACTAAACTGAGAGAATATTACTAAACGGTGAGAGTATTACTAAACTGAGAGAGTATTACTAACCCGAGAGAATATTACTAAACTGAGAGAGTGTTACTAAACTGAGAGAGTATTACTTAACTGAGAGAGTATTTCTAAACGGAGAGAGTATTACTAAACTGAGAGAGTATTACTAAACTGAGAGAGTGTTAATAGACTGAGAGAGTATTACTCAACTGAGAGAGTATGACTCAACTGAGAGAGTATTACTCAACTGAGAGTGTATTACTGAACCGGGAGAGTATTACTGATCCGAGAGAGTGTTACTAAACTGAGAGAGTATTACTTAACTGAGAGAGTATTACTAAACTGAGAGAATATTACTAAACTGAGAGAATATTACTAAACTGTGAGACTATTACTAAACTGAGAGAGTATTACTAAACTGAGAGAGCTGAGAGAGTATTACTAGACTGAGAAAGTATTACCAGACTGAGAGAGTATTACTCAACTGAGAGAATATTACTCACCGGAGAGATTATTACTCAACTGAGAGAGTATTACTAGACTGAGATAGTATTACTCAACTGAGAGAATATTACTAAACGAGAGATTATTGCTCAACTGAGAGATTACTAAACGGAGAGAGCTGAGAGAATATTACTCAACTGAGAGAATATTACTAAACGGAGAGAGCTGAGAGAATATTACTAAACTGAGAGAATATTACTAAACTGAGAGAGTATTACTAAACTGAGAGAATATTACTAAACTGAGAGAATATTACTAAACTGTGAGAGTATTACTAAACTGAGAGAGTATTACTAACCCGAGAGAATATTACTAAACTGAGAGAGTGTTACTAGACTGAGAGAGTATTACTCAACTGAGAGAGTATTACTCAACTGAGAGAGTATTACTGAACCGAGAGCGTGTTACTAAACTGAGACAGTATTACTTAACTGAGAGAGTATTACTAAACTGAGAGAGTATTACTAAACTGAGAGAGTATTACTCAACTGAGAGAATGTTACTAAACTGAGAGAATATTACTAAACTGAGAGAGTATTACTCAACTGAGAGAATGTTACTAAACTGAGAGAATATTACTAAACTGAGAGAATATTACTAAACTGAGAGAGTATTACTAAACTGAGAGAGTATTACTAAACTGAGAGAGTGTTACTAAACTGAGAGAATATTACTAAACTGAGAGAATATTACTAAACTGTGAGACTATTACTAAACTGAGAGAGTATTACTAAACTGAGAGAGTAAACTGAGAGAGTATTACTAGACTGAGAAAGTATTACCAGACTGAGAGAGTATTACTCAACTGAGAGAATATTACTCACCGGAGAGATTATTACTCAACTGAGAGAGTATTACTAGACTGAGATAGTATTACTCAACTGAGAGAATATTACTCACCGGAGAGATTATTACTCAACTGAGAGAATATTACTAAACGGAGAGAGCTGAGAGAATATTACTAAACTGAGAGAATATTACTAAACTGAGAGAGTATTACTAAACTGAGAGAATATTACTAAACTGAGAGAATATTACTAAACTGTGAGAGTATTACTAAACTGAGAGAGTATTACTAACCCGAGAGAATATTACTAAACTGAGAGAGTGTTACTAGACTGAGAGAGTATTACTCAACTGAGAGAGTATTACTCAACTGAGAGAGTATTACTGAACCGAGAGCGTGTTACTAAACTGAGACAGTATTACTTAACTGAGAGAGTATTACTAAACTGAGAGAATATTACTAAACTGAGAGAATATTACTAAACTGTGAGACTATTACTAAACTGAGAGAGTATTACTAAACTGAGAGAGCTGAGAGAGTATTACTAGACTGAGAGAGTATTACCAGACTGAGAGAGTATTACTCAACTGAGAGAATATTACTCACCTTAGAGATTATTACTCAACTGAGAGAGTATTACTAGACTGAGATAGTATTACTCAACTGAGAGAATATTACTAAACTGAGAGATTATTACTCAACTGAGAGAATATTACTAAACGGAGAGAGCTGAGAGAATATTACTCAACTGAGAGAATATTACTAAACGGAGAGAGCTGAGAGAATATTACTAAACTGAGAGAATATTACTAAACTGAGAGAGTATTACTAAACTGAGAGAATATTACTAAACTGAGAGAATATTACTAAACTGTGAGAGTATTACTAAACTGAGAGAGTATTACTAACCCGAGAGAATATTACTAAACTGAGAGAGTGTTACTAGACTGAGAGAGTATTACTCAACTGAGAGAGTATTACTCAACTGAGAGAGTATTACTGAACCGAGAGAGTGTTACTAAACTGAGACAGTATTACTTAACTGAGAGAGTATTACTAAACTGAGAGAGTATTACTAAACTGAGAGAGTATTACTAAACTGAGAGAATGTTACTAAACTGAGAGAATATTACTAAACTGAGAGAATATTACTCAACTGAGAGAGTATTACTAAACTGAGAGAGTATTACTGAACCGAGAGTGTGTTACTAAACTGAGACAGTATTACTTAACTGAGAGAGTATTACTAAACTGAGAAAGTATTACTAAACTGAGAGAGTATTACTCAACTGAGAGAATGTTACTAAACTGAGAGAATATTACTAAACTGAGAGAGTATTACTCAACTGAGAGAATGTTACTAAACTGAGAGAATATTACTAAACTGAGAGAATATTACTCAACTGAGAGAGTATTACTAAACTGAGAGAGTATTACTAAACTGAGAGAGTGTTACTAAACTGAGAGAATATTACTCAACGGAGAAAATAATTACTCAACTGAGAGAGTATTACTAGACTGAGAGAGTATTACTCAACTGAGAGAATATTACTCACCGGAGAGATTATTACTCAACTGAGAGAGTATTTCTAAACGGAGAGAGTATTACTAAACTGAGAGAGTATTACTAAACTGAGAGAGTATTACCTGCGCGAGTATTAATAGACTGAGAGAGTATTACTAAACTGAGAGAGTATTACTCAACTGAGAGAGTATTACTAAACTGAGAGTGTATTACTGAACCGGGAGAGTATTACTGATCCGAGAGAGTGTTACTAAACTGAGAGAGTATTACTTAACTGAGAGAGTATTACTAAACTGAGAGAATATTACTAAACTGAGAGAATATTACTAAACTGTGAGACTATTACTAAACAGAGAGAGTATTACTAAACTGAGAGAGCTGAGAGAGTATTACTAGACTGAGAAAGTATTACCAGACTGAGAGAGTATTACTCAACTGAGAGAATATTACTCACCGGAGAGATTATTACTGAACTGAGAGAGTATTACTAGACTGAGATAGTATTACTCAACTGAGAGAATATTACTCACTGGAGAGATTATTACTCAACTGAGAGAATATTACTAAACGGAGGGAGCTGAGAGAATATTACTAAACTGAGAGAATATTACTAAACTGAGAGAGTATTACTAAACTGAGAGAGTGTTACTAGACTGAGAGAGTATTACTCAACTGAGAGAGTATTACTCAACTGAGAGAGTATTACTGAACCGAGAGCGTGTTACTAAACTGAGACAGTATTACTTAACTGAGAGAGTATTACTAAACTGAGAGAGTATTACTAAACTGAGAGAGTATTACTCAACTGAGAGAATGTTACTAAACTGAGAGAATATTACTAAACTGAGAGAGTATTACTCAACTGAGAGAATGTTACTAAACTGAGAGAATATTACTAAACTGAGAGAATATTACTAAACTGAGAGAGTATTACTAAACTGAGAGAGTATTACTAAACTGAGAGAGTGTTACTAAACTGAGAGAATATTACTAAACTGAGAGAATATTACTAAACTGTGAGACTATTACTAAACTGAGAGAGTATTACTAAACTGAGAGAGCTGAGAGAGTATTACTAGACTGAGAAAGTATTACCAGACTGAGAGAGTATTACTCAACTGAGAGAATATTACTCACCGGAGAGAATATTACTCAACTGAGAGAGTATTACTAAACTGAGAGAGTATTACTCAACTGAGAGACTGTTACTAAACTGAGAGAATATTACTCAACGGAGAGATTATTACTAAACTGAGAGAGTATTACTAAACTGAGAGAGTATTACTAAACTGAGAGAGTGTTACTAAACTGAGAGAGTATTACTAAACTGAGAGAGTGTTACTAAACTGAGAGAATATTACTAAACTGAGAGAATATTACTCAACTGAGAGAGTATTACTAAACTGAGAGAGTATTACTAAACTGAGAGAGTGTTACTCAACTGAGAGAATATTACTCACCGGAGAGATTATTACTCAACTGAGAGAGTATTTCTAAACGGAGAGAGTATTACTAAACTGAGAGAGTATTACTAAACTGAGAGAGTGTTAATAGACTGAGAGAGTATTACTCAACTGAGAGAATATTACTCAACTGAGAGAGTATTACTCAACTGAGAGAGTATTACTGAACCGGGAGAGTATTACTGATCCGAGAGAGTGTTACTAAACTGAGAGAGTATTACTTAACTGAGAGAGTATTACTAAACTGAGAGAATATTACTAAACTGAGAGAATATTACTAAACTGTGAGACTATTACTAAACTGAGAGAGTATTACTAAACTGAGAGAGCTGAGAGAGTATTACTAGACTGAGAGAGTATTACCAGACTGAGAGAGTATTACTCAACTGAGAGAATATTACTCACCTTAGAGATTATTACTCAACTGAGAGAGTATTACTAGACTGAGATAGTATTACTCAACTGAGAGAATATTACTAAACTGAGAGATTATTGCTCAACTGAGAGAATATTACTAAACGGAGAGAGCTGAGAGAATATTACTCAACTGAGAGAATATTACTAAACGGAGAGAGCTGAGAGAATATTACTAAACTGAGAGAATATTACTAAACTGAGAGAGTATTACTAAACTGAGAGAATATTACTAAACTGAGAGAATATTACTAAACGGTGAGAGTATTACTAAACTGTGAGACTATTACTAAACAGAGAGAGTATTACTAAACTGAGAGAGCTGAGAGAGTATTACTAGACTGAGAAAGTATTACCAGACTGAGAGAGTATTACTCAACTGAGAGAATATTACTCACCGGAGAGATTATTACTCAACTGAGAGAGTATTACTAGACTGAGATAGTATTACTCAACTGAGAGAATATTACTCACCGGAGAGATTATTACTCAACTGAGAGAATATTACTAAACGGAGAGAGCTGAGAGAATATTACTAAACTGAGAGAATATTACTAAACTGAGAGAGTATTACTAAACTGAGAGAATATTACTAAACTGAGAGAATATTACTAAACTGTGAGAGTATTACTAAACTGAGAGAGTATTACTAACCCGAGAGAATATTACTAAACTGAGAGAGTGTTACTAGACTGAGAGAGTATTACTCAACTGAGAGAGTATTACTCAACTAAGAGAGTATTACTGAACCGAGAGCGTGTTACTAAACTGAGACAGTATTACTTAACTGAGAGAGTATTACTAAACTGAGAGAGTATTACTAAACTGAGAGAGTATTACTCAACTGAGAGAATGTTACTAAACTGAGAGAATATTACTAAACTGAGAGAGTATTACTCAACTGAGAGAATGTTACTAAACTGAGAGAATATTACTAAACTGAGAGAATATTACTAAACTGAGAGAGTATTACTAAACTGAGAGAGTATTACTAAACTGAGAGAGTGTTACTAAACTGAGAGAATATTACTAAACTGAGAGAATATTACTAAACTGTGAGACTATTACTAAACTGAGAGAGTATTACTAAACTGAGAGCTGAGAGAGTATTACTAGACTGAGAAAGTATTACCAGACTGAGAGAGTATTACTCAACTGAGAGAATATTACTCACCGGAGAGATTATTACTCAACTGAGAGAGTATTACTAGACTGAGATAGTATTACTCAACTGAGAGAATATTACTCACCGGAGAGATTATTACTCAACTGAGAGAATATTACTAAACGGAGAGAGCTGAGAGAATATTACTAAACTGAGAGAATATTACTAAACTGAGAGAGTATTACTAAACTGAGAGAATATTACTAAACTGAGAGAATATTACTAAACTGTGAGAGTATTACTAAACTGAGAGAGTATTACTAACCCGAGAGAATATTACTAAACTGAGAGAGTGTTACTAGACTGAGAGAGTATTACTCAACTGAGAGAGTATTACTAAACTGAGAGAGTATTACTGAACCGAGAGCGTGTTACTAAACTGAGACAGTATTACTTAACTGAGAGAGTATTACTAAACTGAGAGAATATTACTAAACTGAGAGAATATTACTAAACTGTGAGACTATTACTAAACTGAGAGAGTATTACTAAACTGAGAGAGCTGAGAGAGTATTACTAGACTGAGAGAGTATTACCAGACTGAGAGAGTATTACTCAACTGAGAGAATATTACTCACCTTAGAGATTATTACTCAACATAGAGAGAGTATTACTAGACTGAGATAGTATTACTCAACTGAGAGAATATTACTAAACTGAGAGATTATTACTCAACTGAGAGAATATTACTAAACGGAGAGAGCTGAGAGAATATTACTCAACTGAGAGAATATTACTAAACGGAGAGAGCTGAGAGAATATTACTAAACTGAGAGAATATTACTAAACTGAGAGAGTATTACTAAACTGAGAGAATATTACTAAACTGAGAGAATATTACTAAACTGTGAGAGTATTACTAAACTGAGAGAGTATTACTAACCCGAGAGAATATTACTAAACTGAGAGAGTGTTACTAGACTGAGAGAGTATTACTCAACTGAGAGAGTATTACTCAACTGAGAGAGTATTACTGAACCGAGAGAGTGTTACTAAACTGAGACAGTATTACTTAACTGAGAGAGTATTACTAAACTGAGAGAGTATTACTAAACTGAGAGAGTATTACTCAACTGAGAGAATGTTACTAAACTGAGAGAATATTACTAAACTGAGAGAATATTACTCAACTGAGAGAGTATTACTAAACTGAGAGAGTATTACTGAACCGAGAGTGTGTTACTAAACTGAGACAGTATTACTTAACTGAGAGAGTATTACTAAACTGAGAAAGTATTACTAAACTGAGAGAGTATTACTCAACTGAGAGAATGTTACTAAACTGAGAGAATATTACTAAACTGAGAGAGTATTACTCAACTGAGAGAATGTTACTAAACTGAGAGAATATTACTAAACTGAGAGAATATTACTCAACTGAGAGAGTATTACTAAACTGAGAGAGTATTACTAAACTGAGAGAGTGTTACTAAACTGAGAGAATATTACTCAACGGAGAAAATAATTACTCAACTGAGAGAGTATTACTAGACTGAGAGAGTATTACTCAACTGAGAGAATATTACTCACCGGAGAGATTATTACTCAACTGAGAGAGTATTTCTAAACGGAGAGAGTATTACTAAACTGAGAGAGTATTACTAAACTGAGAGAGTGTTAATAGACTGAGAGAGTATTACTCAACTGAGAGAGTATGACTCAACTGAGAGAGTATTACTCAACTGAGAGTGTATTACTGAACCGGGAGAGTATTACTGATCCGAGAGAGTGTTACTAAACTGAGAGAGTATTACTTAACTGAGAGAGTATTACTAAACTGAGAGAATATTACTAAACTGAGAGAATATTACTAAACTGTGAGACTATTACTAAACAGAGAGAGTATTACTAAACTGAGAGAGCTGAGAGAGTATTACTAGACTGAGAAAGTATTACCAGACTGAGAGAGTATTACTCAACTGAGAGAATATTACTCACCGGAGAGATTATTACTGAACTGAGAGAGTATTACTAGACTGAGATAGTATTACTCAACTGAGAGAATATTACTCACTGGAGAGATTATTACTCAACTGAGAGAATATTACTAAACGGAGGGAGCTGAGAGAATATTACTAAACTGAGAGAATATTACTAAACTGAGAGAGTATTACTAAACTGAGAGAGTGTTACTAGACTGAGAGAGTATTACTCAACTGAGAGAGTATTACTCAACTGAGAGAGTATTACTGAACCGAGAGCGTGTTACTAAACTGAGACAGTATTACTTAACTGAGAGAGTATTACTAAACTGAGAGAGTATTACTAAACTGAGAGAGTATTACTCAACTGAGAGAATGTTACTAAACTGAGAGAATATTACTAAACTGAGAGAGTATTACTCAACTGAGAGAATGTTACTAAACTGAGAGAATATTACTAAACTGAGAGAATATTACTAAACTGAGAGAGTATTACTAAACTGAGAGAGTATTACTAAACTGAGAGAGTGTTACTAAACTGAGAGAATATTACTAAACTGAGAGAATATTACTAAACTGTGAGACTATTACTAAACTGAGAGAGTATTACTAAACTGAGAGAGCTGAGAGAGTATTACTAGACTGAGAAAGTATTACCAGACTGAGAGAGTATTACTCAACTGAGAGAATATTACTCACCGGAGAGAGTATTACTCAACTGAGAGAGTATTACTAGACTGAGATAGTATTACTCAACTGAGAGAATATTACTCACCGGAGAGAGTATTACTCAACTGAGAGAATATTACTAAACGGAGAGAGCTGAGAGAATATTACTAAACTGAGAGAATATTACTAAACTGAGAGAGTATTACTAAACTGAGAGAATATTACTAAACTGAGAGAATATTACTAAACTGAGAGAGTATTACTAACCCGAGAGAATATTACTAAACTGAGAGAGTGTTACTAGACTGAGAGAGTATTACTCAACTGAGAGAGTATTACTCAACTGAGAGAGTATTACTGAACCGAGAGCGTGTTACTAAACTGAGACAGTATTACTTAACTGAGAGAGTATTACTAAACTGAGAGAGTATTACTAAACTGAGAGAGTATTACTCAACTGAGAGAATGTTACTAAACTGAGAGAATATTACTAAACTGAGAGAGTATTACTCAACTGAGAGAATGTTACTAAACTGAGAGAATATTACTAAACTGAGAGAATATTACTCAACTGAGAGAGTGTTACTAGACTGAGAGAATATTACTCAACGGAGAAAATAATTACTCAACTGAGAGAGTATTACTAGACTGAGAGAGTATTACTCAACTGAGAGAATATTACTCACCGGAGAGATTATTACTCAACTGAGAGAGTATTTCTAAACGGAGAGAGTATTACTCAACTGAGATAGTATTACTCAACTGAGAGAGTATTACTCAACTGAGAGAGTATTACTGCACCGGGAGAGTATTACTGATCCGAGAGAGTGTTACTAAACAGAGAGAGTATTACTTAACAGAGAGAGTATTACTAAACTGAGAGAATATTACTAAACTGAGAGAATATTACTAAACTGTGAGACTATTACTAAACTGAGAGAGTATTACTAACCCGAGAGAATATTACTAAACTGAGAGAGTGTTACTAGACTGAGAGAGTATTACTCAACTGAGAGAGTATTACTCAACTGAGAGAGTATTACTGAACCGAGAGCGTGTTACTAAACTGAGACAGTATTACTTAACTGAGAGAGTATTACTAAACTGAGAGAGTATTACTAAACTGAGAGAGTATTACTCAACTGAGAGAATGTTACTAAACTGAGAGAATATTACTAAACTGAGAGAGTATTACTCAACTGAGAGAGTGTTACTAAACTGAGAGAGTATTACTAAACTGAGAGAATATTACTCAACTGAGAGAGTGTTACTAGACTGAGAGAATATTACTCAACGGAGAAAATAATTACTCAACTGAGAGAGTATTACTAGACTGAGAGAGTATTACTCAACTGAGAGAATATTACTCACCGGAGAGATTATTACTCAACTGAGAGAGTATTTCTAAACGGAGAGAGTATTACTCAACTGAGATAGTATTACTCAACTGAGAGAGTATTACTCAACTGAGAGAGTATTACTGCACCGGGAGAGTATTACTGATCCGAGAGAGTGTTACTAAACAGAGAGAGTATTACTTAACAGAGAGAGTATTACTAAACTGAGAGAATATTACTAAACTGAGAGAATATTACTAAACTGTGAGACTATTACTAAACTGAGAGAGTATTACTAACCCGAGAGAATATTACTAAACTGAGAGAGTGTTACTAGACTGAGAGAGTATTACTCAACTGAGAGAGTATTACTCAACTGAGAGAGTATTACTGAACCGAGAGAGTGTTACTAAACTGAGACAGTATTACTTACCTGAGAGAGTATTACTAAACTGAGAGAGTATTACTAAACTGAGAGAGTATTACTCAACTGAGAGAATGTTACTAAACTGAGACAGTATTACTTAACTGAGAGAGTATTACTAAACTGAGAGAGTATTACTAAACTGAGAGAGTATTACTCAACTGAGAGAATGTTACTAAACTGAGAGAATATTACTAAACTGAGAGAGTATTACTCAACTGAGAGAATGTTACTAAACTGAGAGAATATTACTCAACTGAGAGAGTATTACTAAACTGAGAGAGTATTACTAAACTGAGAGAGTGTTACTAAACTGAGAGAATATTACTCAACGGAGAAAATAATTACTCAACTGAGAGAGTATTACTAGACTGAGAGAGTATTACTAAACTGAGAGAGTATTACTAAACTGAGAGAGTATTACTAAACTGAGAGAATATTACTAAACTGTGAGAGTATTACTAAACTGAGAGAGTATTACTAACCCGAGAGAATATTACTAAACTGAGAGAGTGTTACTAGACTGAGAGTATTACTCAACTGAGAGAGTATTACTAAACTGAGAGAGTATTACTGAACCGAGAGAGTGTTACTAAACTGAGACAGTAATACTTAACTGAGAGAGTATTACTAAACTGAGAGAGTATTACTCAACTGATAGAGTATTACTCAACTGAGAGAATGTTACTAAACTGAGAGATTATTACTCAACTGAGAGAGTATTACTAAACTGAGAGAGTATAACTCAACTGAGAGAGTATTACTAAACTGAGAGAGTATTACTAAACTGAGAGAGTGTAACTAAACTGAGAGAGTGTTACTAGACTGAGAGAGTATTACTAAACTGAGAGAGTGTTACTAAACTGAGAGAGTGTTACTAAACTGAGAGAATATTACTCAACTGAGAGATTATTACTCAACTGAGAGAGTATTACTAGACTGAGAGAGTATTACTAAACTGAGAGAGTATTACTAAACTGAGAGAGTATTACTAAACTGAGGGAGTATTACTAAACTGAGAGAGTGTTACTAGACTGAGAGAGTATTACTAAACTGAGAGAGTATTACTAAACTGAGAGAGTATTACTGCACCGGGAGAGTATTACTGATCCGAGAGAGTGTTACTAAACAGAGAGAGTATTACTTAACAGAGAGAGTATTACTAAACTGAGAGAGTGTTACTAAACTGAGAGAATATTACTAAACTGAGAGAGTATTACTAAACTGAGAGAGTGTTACTAGACTGAGAGAATATTACTCAACGGAGAAAATAATTACTCAACTGAGAGAGTATTACTAGACTGAGAGAGTATTACTCAACTGAGAGAATATTACTCACCGGAGAGATTATTACTCAACTGAGAGAGTATTTCTAAACGGAGAGAGTATTACTCAACTGAGATAGTATTACTCAACTGAGAGAGTATTACTCAACTGAGAGAGTATTACTGCACCGGGAGAGTATTACTGATCCGAGAGAGTGTTACTAAACAGAGAGAGTATTACTTAACAGAGAGAGTATTACTAAACTGAGAGAATATTACTAAACTGAGAGAATATTACTAAACTGTGAGACTATTACTAAACTGAGAGAGTATTACTAAACTGAGACAGTTGAGAGAGTATTACTAGACTGAGAGAGTATTACCAGACTGAGAGAGTATTACTCAACTGAGAGAATATTACTCACCGGAGAGATTATTACTCAACTGAGAGAGTATTACTAGACTGAGATAGTATTACTCAACTGAGAGAATATTACTCACCGGAGAGATTATTACTCAACTGAGAGAATATTACTAAACGGAGAGAGTATTACTAAACTGAGAGAATATTACTAAACTGAGAGAATATTACTAAACTGTGAGAGTATTACTAAACTGAGAGAGTATTACTAACCCGAGAGAATATTACTAAACTGAGAGAGTGTTACTAGACTGAGAGAGTATTACTCAACTGAGAGAGTATTTACTGAACCGAGAGAGTGTTACTAAACTGAGACAGTATTACTTACCTGAGAGAGTATTACTAAACTGAGAGAGTATTACTAAACTGAGAGAGTATTACTCAACTGAGAGAATGTTACTAAACTGAGACAGTATTACTTAACTGAGAGAGTATTACTAAACTGAGAGAGTATTACTAAACTGAGAGAGTATTACTCAACTGAGAGAATGTTACTAAACTGAGAGAATATTACTAAACTGAGAGAGTATTACTCAACTGAGAGAATGTTACTAAACTGAGAGAATATTACTAAACTGAGAGAATATTACTCAACTGAGAGAGTATTACTAAACTGAGCGAGTATTACTAAACTGAGAGAGTGTTACTAAACTGAGAGAATATTACTCAACGGAGAAAATAATTACTCAACTGAGAGAGTATTACTAGACTGAGAGAGTATTACTAAACTGAGAGAGTATTACTAAACTGAGAGAGTATTACTAAACTGAGAGAATATTACTAAACTGTGAGAGTATTACTAAACTGAGAGAGTATTACTAACCCGAGAGAATATTACTAAACTGAGAGAGTGTTACTAGACTGAGAGTATTACTCAACTGAGAGAGTATTACTAAACTGAGAGAGTATTACTGAACCGAGAGAGTGTTACTAAACTGAGACAGTAATACTTAACTGAGAGAGTATTACTAAACTGAGAGAGTATTACTCAACTGAGAGAGTATTACTCAACTGAGAGAATGTTACTAAACTGAGAGATTATTACTCAACTGAGAGAGTATTACTAAACTGAGAGAGTATAACTCAACTGAGAGAGTATTACTAAACTGAGAGAGTATTACTAAACTGAGAGAGTGTAACTAAACTGAGAGAGTGTTACTAGACTGAGAGAGTATTACTAAACTGAGAGAGTGTTACTAAACTGAGAGAGTGTTACTAAACTGAGAGAATATTACTCAACTGAGAGATTATTACTCAACTGAGAGAGTATTACTAGACTGAGAGAGTATTACTAAACTGAGAGAGTATTACTAAACTGAGAGAGTATTACTAAACTGAGGGAGTATTACTAAACTGAGAGAGTGTTACTAGACTGAGAGAGTTATTACTAAACTGAGAGAGTATTACTAAACTGAGAGAGTATTACTGCACCGGGAGAGTATTACTGATCCGAGAGAGTATTACTAAACTGAGAGAGTATTACTAAACTGAGAGAGTGTTACTAAACTGAGAGAGTATTACTAAACTGAGAGAGTATTACTAAACTGAGAGAGTATTACTCAACTGAGAGAGTATTACTAACCTGAGAGAGTATTACTAAACTGAGAGAGTATTACTGCACCGGGAGAGTATTACTGATCCGAGAGAGTATTACTAAACTGAGAGAGTATTACTAAACTGAGAGAGTGTTACTAAACTGAGAGAGTATTACTAAACTGAGAGAGTATTACTAAACTGAGAGAGTATTACTCAACTGAGAGAGTATTACTAAACTGAGAGAGTATTACTCAACTGAGAGAGTATTACTGAACCGGGAGAGTATTACTGATCCGAGAGAGTGTTACTAAACTGAGAGAGTATTACTTAACTGAGAGAGTATTACTAAACTGAGAGAATATTACTAAACTGAGAGAATATTACTAAACTAACTATTATAGTATTATATTCTTATATTATTTTATTATATTATATTATTATATTTCTACTCCATATCACTATACTGTATATACCCTTTCTACCCCATATCACTATACTGTAGATACCCTTTCTGTCCCATATCACTATACTGTAGATACCCTTTCTGTACCATATCACTATACTGTAGATACCCTTTCTGCCCCATATCACTATACTGTAGATACCCTTTCTACCCCATATCACTATACTGTATATACCCTTTCTACCCCATATCATATACTGTAGATACCCTTTCTACCCCATATATATACTGTAGATACCCTTTCTACCCCATATCACTATACTGTATATACCCTTTCTACCCCATATATACTGTAGATACCCTTTCTACCCCATATATACTGTAGATACCCTTTCTACCCCATATCACTATACTGTAGATACCCTTTCTACCCCATATATACTGTATATACCCTTTCTACCCCATATCACTATACTGTATATACCCTTTCTACCCCATATCACTATACTGTAGATACCCTTTCTACCCCATATCACTATACTGTAGATACCCTTTCTGTCCCATATCACTATACTGTAGATACCCTTTCTACCCCATATATACTGTAGATACCCTTTCTACCCCATATATACTGTATATACCCTTTCTACCCCATATCACTATACTGTAGATACCCTTTCTGTCCCATATCACTATACTGTAGATACCCCTTCTGTCCCATATCACTATACTGTAGATACCCTTTCTACCCCATATCACTATACTGTAGATACCCTTTCTACCCCATATATACTGTAGATACCCTTTCTACCCCATATCACTATACTGTAGATACCCTTTCTACCCCATATATACTGTAGATACCCTTTCTACCCCATATATACTGTAGATACCCTTTTTACCCCATATCACTATACTGTAGATACCCTTTCTACCCCATATATACTGTAGATACCCTTTCTACCCCATATCACTATACTGTATGTACCCTTTCTACCCCATATATACTGTAGATACCCTTTCTACCCCATATATACTGTATATACCCTTTCTACCCCAGATCACTATACTGTAGATACCCTTTCTGCCCCATATCACTATACTGTATGTACCCTTTCTACCCCATATATACTGTAGATACCCTTTCTACCCCATATATACTGTATATACCCTTTCTACCCCAGATCACTATACTGTAGATACCCTTTCTACCCCATATCACTATACTGTAGATACCTTTTGTACCCCATATATACTGTACATACCCTTTCAACCCCATATCACTATACTGTAGATACCCTTTCTACCCCATATCACTATACTGTAGATACCCTTTCTGTCCCATATCACTATACTGTATATACCCTTTCTACCCCATATCACTATACTGTAGATACCCTTTCTGTCCCATATCACTATACTGTAGATACCCTTTCTGTCCCATATCACTATACTGTAGATACCCTTTCTGCCCCATATCACTATACTGTAGATACCCTTTCTACCCCATATATACTGTATATACCCTTTCTACCCCATATCACTATACTGTAGATACCCTTTCTGCCCCATATCACTATACTGTATGTACCCTTTCTACCCCATATCACTATACTGTAGATACCCTTTCTACCCCATATATACTGTATATACCCTTTCTACCCCATATCACTATACTGTAGATACCCTTTCTACCCCATATCACTATACTGTAGATACCCTTTCTGTCCCATATCACTATACTGTATATACCCTTTCTACCCCATATCACTATACTGTAGATACCCTTTGTACCCCATATATACTGTATATACCCTTTCTACTCCATATCACTATACTGTAGATACCCTTTCTACCCCATATCACTATACTGTAGATACCCTTTCTGTCCCATATCACTATACTGTATATACCCTTTCTACCCCATATCACTATACTGTAGATACCCTTTCTACCCCATATATACTGTAGATACCCTTTCTACCCCATATCACTATACTGTAGATACCCTTTCTACCCCATATATACTGTATATACCCTTTCTACCCCATATCACTATACTGTATATACCCTTTCTACCCCATATCACTATACTGTAGATACCCTTTCTACCCCATATCACTATACTGTAGATACCCTTTCTACCCCATATCACTATACTGTATGTACCCTTTCTGTCCCATATCACTATACTATATGTACCCTTTCTGTTCCATTTCACTATACTGTATATACCCTTTCTACCCCATATCACTATACTGTAGATACCCTTTCTGTCCCATATCACTATACTGTAGATACCCTTTCTGTCCCATATCACTATACTGTAGATACCCTTTCTGTCCCATATCACTATACTGTAGATACCCTTTCTGTCCCATATCACTATACTGTAGATACCCTTTCTACCCCATATCACTATACTGTAGATACCCTTTCTACCCCATATATACTGTAGATACCCTTTATACCCCATATCACTATACTGTAGATACCCTTTCTACCCCATATATACTGTAGATACCCTTTCTACCCCATATATACTGTAGATACCCTTTTTACCCCATATCACTATACTGTAAATACAATTTCTACCCCAAATATACTGTATATACCCTTTCTACCCCATATCTCTATACTGTATATACCCTTTCTACCCCATATCACTATACCGTAGATACCCTTTCTACCCCGTATCACAATACTGTAGATACCCTTTCTGTCCCATATCACTATACTGTAGATACCCTTTCTGTCCCATATCACTATACTGTAGATACCCTTTCTACCCCATATCACTATACTGTATGTACCCTTTCTACCCCATATATACTGTAGATACCCTTTCTACCCCATATATACTGTATATACCCTTTCTACCCCATATCACTATACTGTAGATACCCTTTCTGCCCCATATCACTATACTGCATGTACCCTTTCTACCCCATATCACTATACTGTAGATACCCTCTCTACCCCATATATACTGTATATACCCTTTCTACCCCATATCACTATACTGTAGATACCCTTTCTACCCCATATATACTGTAGATACCCTTTCTACCCCATATATACTGTAGATACCCTTTCTACCCCATATCACTATACTGTAGATACCTTTTGTACCCCATATATACTGTATATACCCTTTCTACCCCATATCACTATACTGTAGATACCCTTTCTACCCCATATCACTATACTGTAGATACCCTTTCTGTCCCATATCACTATACTGTATATACCCTTTCTACCCCATATCACTATACTGTAGATACCCTTTCTACCCCATATATACTGTAGATACCCTTTCTACCCCATATATACTGTAGATACCCTTTCTACCCCATATATACTGTAGATACCCTTTCTACCCCATATATACTGTATATACCCTTTCTACCCCATATCACTATACTGTATATACCCTTTCTACCCCATATCACTATACTGTAGATACCCTTTCTGCCCCATATCACTATACTGTAGATACCCTTTCTACCCCATATATACTGTAGATACCCTTTCTACCCCATATCACTATACTGTAGATACCTTTTGTACCACATATATACTGTATATACCCTTTCTACACAATATCACTATACTGTAGATACCCTTTCTACCCCATATCACTATACTGTAGATACCCTTTCTGTCCCATATCACTATACTGTATATACCCTTTCTACCCCATATCACTATACTGTAGATACCCTTTCTACCCCATATATACTGTAGATACCCTTTCTACCCCATATATACTGTAGATACCCTTTCTACCCCATATCACTATACTGTAGATACCCTTTCTACCCCATATATACTGTATATACCCTTTCTACCCCATATCACTATACTGTAGATACCCTTTCTGTCCCATATCACTATACTGTAGATACCCTTTCTGTCCCATATCACTATACTGTAGATACCCTTTCTGTCCCATATCACTATACTGTAGATACCCTTTCTGTCCCATATCACTATACTGTAGATACCCTTTCTACCCCATATCACTATACTGTAGATACCCTTTCTACCCCATATATACTGTAGATACCCTTTCTACCCCATATCAATATACTGTAGATACCCTTTCTACCCCATATATACTGTAGATACCCTTTCTACCCCATATATACTGTAGATACCCTTTTTACCCCATATCACTATACTGTAAATACCCTTTCTACCCCAAATATACTGTATATACCCTTTCTACCCCATATCTCTATACTGTATATACCCTTTCTACCCCATATCACTATACTGTAGATACCCTTTCTGTCCCATATCACTATACTGTAGATACCCTTTCTGTCCCATATCACTATACTGTAGATACCCTTTCTACCCCATATCACTATACTGTATGTACCCTTTCTACCCCATATATACTGTAGATACCCTTTCTACCCCATATATACTGTATATACCCTTTCTACCCCATATCACTATACTGTAGATACCCTTTCTGCCCCATATCACTATACTGCATGTACCCTTTCTACCCCATAACACTATACTGTAGATACCCTCTCTACCCCATATATACTGTATATACCCTTTCTACCCCATATCACTATACTGTAGATACCCTTTCTGCCCCATATCACTATACTGTAGATACCCTTTCTACCCCATATATACTGTAGATACCCTTTCTACCCCATATCACTATACTGTAGATACCTTTTGTACCCCATATATACTGTATATACCCTTTCTACCCCATATCACTATACTGTAGATACCCTTTCTACCCCATATCACTATACTGTAGATACCCTTTCTGTCCCATATCACTATACTGTATATACCCTTTCTACCCCATATCACTATACTGTAGATACCCTTTCTACCCCATATATCCTGTAGATACCCTTTCTACCCCATATATACTGTAGATACCCTTTCTACCCCATATCACTATACTGTAGATACCCTTTCTACCCCATATATACTGTATATACCCTTTCTACCCCATATCACTATACTGTATATACCCTTTCTACCCCATATCACTATACTGTAGATACCCTTTCTGCCCCATATCACTATACTGTAGATACCCTTTCTACCCCATATATACTGTAGATACCCTTTCTACCCCATATCACTATACTGTAGATACCTTTTGTACCCCATATATACTGTATATACCCTTTCTACCCCATATCACTATACTGTAGATACCCTTTCTACCCCATATCACTATACTGTAGATACCCTTTCTGTCCCATATCACTATACTGTATATACCCTTTCTACCCCATATCACTATACTGTAGATACGCTTTCTACCCCATATATACTGTAGATACCCTTTCTACCCCATATATACTGTAGATACCCTTTCTACCCCATATCACTATACTGTAGATACCCTTTCTACCCCATATATACTGTATATACCCTTTCTACCCCATATCACTATACTGTATATACCCTTTCTACCCCATATCACTATACTGTAGATACCCTTTCTACCCCATATCACTATACTGTAGATACCCTTTCTGTCCCATATCACTATACTGTAGATACCCTTTCTGTCCCATATCACTATACTGTAGATACCCTTTCTGTCCCATATCACTATACTGTAGATACCCTTTTTACCCCATATCACTATACTGTATGTACCCTTTCTACCCCATATATACTGTAGATACCCTTTCTACCCCATATATACTGTATATACCCTTTCTACCCCATATCACTATACTGTAGATACCCTTTCTGTCCCATATCACTATACTGTAGATACCCTTTCTGTCCCATATCACTATACTGTAGATACCCTTTCTACCCCATATCACTATACTGTAGATACCCTTTCTACCCCATATCACTATACTGTATGTACCCTTTCTGTCCCATATCACTATACTATATGTACCCTTTCTGTTCCATTTCACTATACTGTATATACCCTTTCTACCCCATATATACTGTAGATACCCTTTCTACCCCATATATACTGTAGATACCCTTTCTACCCCATATATACTGTAGATACCCTTTCTACCCCATATATACTGTATATACCCTTTCTACCCCATATCACTATACTGTATATACCCTTTCTACCCCATATCACTATACTGTAGATACCCTTTCTGTCCCATATCACTATACTGTAGATACCCTTTCTGTCCCATATCACTATACTGTAGATACCCTTTCTGTCCCATATCACTATACTGTAGATACCCTTTTTACCCCATATCACTATACTGTATGTACCCTTTCTACCCCATATATACTGTAGATACCCTTTCTACCCCATATATACTGTATATACCCTTGCTACCCCATATCACTATACTGTAGATACCCTTTCTTTCCCATATCACTATACTGTAGATACCCTTTCTGTCCCATATCACTATACTGTAGATACCCTTTCTACCCCATATCACTATACTGTAGATACCCTTTCTACCCCATATATACTGTAGATACCCTTTCTACCCCATATCACTATACTGTAGATACCCTTTCTACCCCATATATACTGTAGATACCCTTTCTACCCCATATATACTGTAGATACCCTTTTTACCCCATATCACTATACTGTAAATACCCTTTCTACCCCAAATATACTGTATATACCCTTTCTACCCCATATCTCTATACTGTATATACCCTTTCTACCCCATATCACTATACTGTAGATACCCTTTCTGTCCCATATCACTATACTGTAGATACCCTTTCTGTCCCATATCACTATACTGTAGATACCCTTTCTACCCCATATCACTATACTGTATGTACCCTTTCTACCCCATATATACTGTAGATACCCTTTCTACCCCATATATACTGTATATACCCTTTCTACCCCATATCACTATACTGTAGATACCCTTTCTGCCCCATATCACTATACTGCATGTACCCTTTCTACCCCATAACACTATACTTTAGATACCCTCTCTACCCCATATATACTGTATATACCCTTTCTACCCCATATCACTATACTGTAGATACCCTTTCTGCCCCATATCACTATACTGTAGATACCCTTTCTACCCCATATATACTGTAGATACCCTTTCTACCCCATATCACTATACTGTAGATACCTTTTGTACCCCATATATACTGTATATACCCTTTCTACCCCATATCACTATACTGTAGATACCCTTTCTACCCCATATCACTATACTGTAGATACCCTTTCTGTCCCATATCACTATACTGTATATACCCTTTCTACCCCATATCACTATACTGTAGATACCCTTTCTACCCCATATATCCTGTAGATACCCTTTCTACCCCATATATACTGTAGATACCCTTTCTACCCCATATCACTATACTGTAGATACCCTTTCTACCCCATATATACTGTATATACCCTTTCTACCCCATATCACTATACTGTATATACCCTTTCTACCCCATATCACTATACTGTAGATACCCTTTCTGCCCCATATCACTATACTGTAGATACCCTTTCTACCCCATATATACTGTAGATACCCTTTCTACCCCATATCACTATACTGTAGATACCTTTTGTACCCCATATATACTGTATATACCCATCCTACCCCATATCACTATACTGTAGATACCCTTTCTACCCCATATCACTATACTGTAGATACCCTTTCTGTCCCATATCACTATACTGTATATACCCTTTCTACCCCATATCACTATACTGTAGATACGCTTTCTACCCCATATATACTGTAGATACCCTTTCTACCCCATATATACTGTAGATACCCTTTCTACCCCATATCACTATACTGTAGATACCCTTTCTACCCCATATATACTGTATATACCCTTTCTACCCCATATCACTATACTGTATATACCCTTTCTACCCCATATCACTATACTGTAGATACCCTTTCTACCCCATATCACTATACTGTAGATACCCTTTCTGTCCCATATCACTATACTGTAGATACCCTTTCTGTCCCATATCACTATACTGTAGATACCCTTTCTGTCCCATATCACTATACTGTAGATACCCTTTTTACCCCATATCACTATACTGTATGTACCCTTTCTACCCCATATATACTGTAGATACCCTTTCTACCCCATATATACTGTATATACCCTTTCTACCCCATATCACTATACTGTAGATACCCTTTCTGTCCCATATCACTATACTGTAGATACCCTTTCTGTCCCATATCACTATACTGTAGATACCCTTTCTACCCCATATCACTATACTGTAGATACCCTTTCTACCCCATATCACTATACTGTATGTACCCTTTCTGTCCCATATCACTATACTATATGTACCCTTTCTGTTCCATTTCACTATACTGTATATACCCTTTCTACCCCATATATACTGTAGATACCCTTTCTACCCCATATATACTGTAGATACCCTTTCTACCCCATATCACTATACTGTAGATACCCTTTCTACCCCATATATACTGTATATACCCTTTCTACCCCATATCACTATACTGTATATACCCTTTCTACCCCATATCACTATACTGTAGATACCCTTTCTGTCCCATATCACTATACTGTAGATACCCTTTCTGTCCCATATCACTATACTGTAGATACCCTTTCTGTCCCATATCACTATACTGTAGATACCCTTTTTACCCCATATCACTATACTGTATGTACCCTTTCTACCCCATATATACTGTAGATACCCTTTCTACCCCATATATACTGTATATACCCTTTCTACCCCATATCACTATACTGTAGATACCCTTTCTTTCCCATATCACTATACTGTAGATACCCTTTCTGTCCCATATCACTATACTGTAGATACCCTTTCTACCCCATATCACTATACTGTAGATACCCTTTCTACCCCATATCACTATACTGTATGTACCCTTTCTGTCCCATATCACTATACTATATGTACCCTTTCTGTTCCATTTCACTATACTGTAGATACCCTTTCTACCCCATATCACTATACTGTAGATACCCTTTCTGTCCCATATCACTATACTGTAGATACCCTTTCTGTCCCATATCACTATACTGTAGATACACTTTCTGTCCCATATCACTATACTGTAGATACCCTTTCTACCCCATATCACTATACTGTAGATACCCTTTCTACCCCATATATACTGTAGATACCCTTTCTACCCCATATCACTATACTGTAGATACCCTTTCTACCCCATATATACTGTAGATACCCTTTCTACCCCATATATACTGTAGATACCCTTTTTACCCCATATCACTATACTGTAGATACCCTGTCTACCCCATATATACTGTATATACCCTTTCTTCCCCATATCACTATACTGTATATACCCTTTCTACCCCATATCACTATACTGTAGATACCCTTTCTACCCCATATCACAATACTGTAGATACCCTTTCTGTCCCATATCACTATACTGTAGATACCCTTTCTGTCCCATATCACTATACTGTAGATACCCTTTCTACCCCATATCACTATACTGTATGTACCCTTTCTACCCCATATATACTGTAGATACCCTTTCTACCCCATATATACTGTATATACCCTTTCTACCCCATATCACTATACTGTAGATACCCTTTCTGCCCCATATCACTATACTGCATGTACCCTTTCTACCCCATATCACTATACTGTAGATACCCTCTCTACCCCATATATACTGTATATACCCTTTCTACCCCATATCACTATACTGTAGATACCTTTTCTGCCCCATATCACTATACTGTATGTACCCTTTCTACCCCATATCACTATACTGTAGATACCCTTTCTACCCCATATATACTGTAGATACCCTTTCTACCCCATATCACTATACTGTAGATACCTTTTCTACCACATATATACTGTATATACCCTTTCTACCCCATATATACTGTATATACCCTTTCTACCCCATATCACTATACTGTAGATACCCTTTCTGCCCCATATCACTATACTGTATGTACCCTTTCTACCCCATATCACTATACTGTAGATACCCTTTCTACCCCATATATACTGTAGATAACATTTTACCCCATATCACTATACTGTAGATACCCTTTCTACTCCATATCACTATACTGTAGATACCCTTTCTACTCCATATCACTATACTGTAGATACCCTTTCTGTCCCATATCACTATACTGTATATACCCTTTCTACTCCATATCACTATACTGTAGATACCCTTTCTACCCCATATCACTATACTGTAGATACCCTTTCTGTCCCATATCACTATACTGTAGATACCCTTTCTACCCCATATATACTGTAGATACCCTTTCTACCCCATATCACTATACTGTATATACCCTTTCTGTCCCATATCACTATACTGTATATACCCTTTCTACCCCATATCACTATACTGTAGATACCCTTTCTGTCCCATATCACTATACTGTGAATACCCTTTCTGTCCCATATCACTATACTGTACATACCCTTTCTACCCCATATCACTATACTGTAGATACCCTTTCTGTCCCATATCACTATACTGTATATACCCTTTCTGTCCCATATCACTATACTGTATATACCCTTTCTACCCCATATCACTATACTGTAGATACCCTTTCTACCCCATATCACTATACTGTATGTACCCTTTCTGTCCCATATCACTATACTGTATGTACCCTTTCTGTCCCATATCACTATACTGTAGATACCCTTTCTGTCCCATATCACTATACTGTAGATAACCTATCTGTCCCATATCACTATACTGTAGATACCCTTTCTGTCCCATATCACTATACTGTAGATACCCTTTCTACCCCATATCACTATACTGTAGATACCCTTTCTACCCCATATATACTATAGATACCCTTTCTACCCCATATATACTGTAGATACCCTTTCTACCCCATATATACTGTAGATACCCTTTCTACCCCATATATACTGTAGATACCCTTTCTACCCCATATCACTATACTGTAGATACCTTTTCTACCCCATATATACTGTATATACCCTTTCTACCCCATATCACTATACTGTAGATACCCTTTCTGTCCCATATCACTATACTGTAGATACCCTTTCTGTCCCATATCACTATACTGTAGATACCCTTTCTACCCCATATCACTATACTGTATGTACCCTTTCTACCCCATAAATACTGTAGATACCCTTTCTACCCCATATCTACTGTATATACCCTTTCTACCCCATATCACTATACTGTAGATACCCTTTCTGCCCCATATCACTATACTGTAGATACCCTTTCTGTCCCATATCACTATACTGTAGATACCCTTTCTGTCCCATATCACTATACTGTAGATACCCTTTCTACCCAATATCACTATACTGTAGATACCCTTTCTGTCCCATATCACTATACTGTAGATACCCGTTCTGTCCCATATCACTATACTGTAGATACCCTTTCTACCCCATATCACTATACTGTAGATACCCTTTCTACCCCATATATACTGTATATACCCTTTCTACCCCATATCACTATACTGTAGATACCCTTTCTGCCCCATATCACTATACTGTATGTACCCTTTCTACCCCATATCACTATACTGTAGATACCCTTTCTACCCCATATCACTATACTGTAGATACCCTTTCTACCCCATATCACTATACTGTAGATACCCTTTCTACCCCATATATACTGTAGATACCCTTTCTACCCCATATCACTATACTGTATGTACCCTTTCTACCCCATATCACTTTACTGTAGATACCCTTTCTACCCCATATATACTGTAGATAACCTTTTACACCATATCACTATACTGTAGATACAGTTTGTACCCCATATATACTGTAGATACCCTTTCTACCCCATATCACTATACTGTATATACCCTTTCTGTCCCATATCACTATACTGTATATACCCTTTCTACCCCATATCACTATACTGTAGATACCCTTTCTGTCCCATATCACTATACTGTGAATACCCTTTCTGTCCCATATCACTATACTGTATATACCCTTTCTACCCCATATCACTATACTGTAGATACCCTTTCTGTCCCATATCACTATACTGTATATACCCTTTCTGTCCCATATCACTATACTGTATATACCCTTTCTACCCCATATCACTATACTGTAGATACCCTTTCTACCCCATATCACTATACTGTATGTACCCTTTCTGTCCCATATCACTATACTGTATGTACCCTTTCTGTCCCATATCACTATACTGTAGATACCCTTTCTGTCTCATATCACTATACTGTAGATACCCTTTCTGTCCCATATCACTATACTGTAGATACCCTTTCTGTCCCATATCACTATACTGTAGATACCCTTTCTACCCCATATCACTATACTGTAGATACCCTTTCTACCCCATATATACTGTATATACCCTTTCTACCCCATATCACTATACTGTAGATACCCTTTCTGCCCCATATCACTATACTGTATGTACCCTTTCTACCCCATATCACTATACTGTAGATACCCTTTCTACCCCATATCACTATACTGTAGATACCCTTTCTGTCCCATATCACTATACTGTAGATACCCTTTCTGTCCCATATCACTATACTGTAGATACCCTTTCTGTCCCAAATCACTATACTGTAGATACCCTTTTTACCCCATATCACTATACTGTATGTACCCTTTCTACCCCATATATACTTTAGATACCCTTTCTACCCCATACATACTGTATATACCCTTTCTACCCCATAGCACTATACTGTAGATACCCTTTCTGCCCCATATCACTATACTGCATGTACCCTTTCTACCCCATATCACTATACTGTAGATACCCTCTCTACCCCATATATACTGTATATACCCTTTCTACCCCATATCACTATACTGTAGATACCTTTTCTGCCCCATATCACTATACTGTATGTACCCTTTCTACCCCATATCACTATACTGTAGATACCCTTTCTACCCCATATATACTGTAGATACCCTTTCTACCCCATATCACTATACTGTAGATACCTTTTCTACCACATATATACTGTATATACCCTTTCTACCCCATATCACTATACTGTAGATACCCTTTCTACCCCATATCACTATACTGTAGATACCCTTTCTGTCCCATATCATTATACTGTAGATACCCTTTCTGTCCCATATCACTATACTGTAGATACCCTTTCTGCCCCATATCACTATACTGTAGATACCCTTTCTACCCCATATATACTCTATATACCCTTTCTACCCCATATCACTATACTGTAGATACCCTTTCTGCCCCATATCACTATACTGTATGTACCCTTTCTACCCCATATCACTATACTGTAGATACCCTTTCTACCCCATATATACTGTAGATAACATTTTACCCCATATCACTATACTGTAGATACCCTTTGTACCCCATATATACTGTATATACCCTTTCTACCCCATATCACTATACTGTAGATACCATTTCTACCCCATATCACTATACTGTATATACACTTTCTGTCCCATATCACTATACTGTAGATACCCTTTCTACCCCATATATACTGTAGATACCCTTTCTACCCCATATCACTATACTGTATATACCCTTTCTGTCCCATATCACTATACTGTGAATACCCTTTCTGTCCCATATCACTATACTGTACATACCCTTTCTACCCCATATCACTATACTGTAGATACCCTTTCTGTCCCATATCACTATACTGTATATACCCTTTCTGTCCCATATCACTATACTGTATATACCCTTTCTACCCCATATCACTATACTGTAGATACCCTTTCTACCCCATATCACTATACTGTATGTACCCTTTCTGTCCCATATCACTATACTGTATGTACCCTTTCTGTCCCATATCACTATACTGTAGATACCCTTTCTGTCCCATATCACTATACTGTAGATACCCTATCTGTCCCATATCACTATACTGTAGATACCCTTTCTGTCCCATATCACTATACTGTAGATACCCTTTCTACCCCATGTCACTATACTGTAGATACACTTTCTACCCCATATATACTGTAGATACCTTTTCTACCCCATATATACTGTAGATACCCTTTCTACCCCATATATACTGTAGATACCCTTTCTACCCCATATATACTGTAGATACCCTTTCTACCCCATATCACTATACTGTAGATACCTTTTCTACCCCATATATACTGTATATACCCTTTCTACCCCATATCACTATACTGTAGATACCCTTTCTGTCCCATATCACTATACTGTAGATACCCTTTCTGTCCCATATCACTATACCGTAGATACCCTTTCTACCCCATATCACTATACTGTATGTACCCTTTCTACCCCATAAATACTGTAGATACCCTTTCTACCCCATATATACTGTATATACCCTTTCTACCCCATATCACTATACTGTAGATACCCTTTCTGCCCCATATCACTATACTGTAGATACCCTTTCTGTCCCATATCACTATACTGTAGATACCCTTTCTGTCCCATATCACTATACTGTAGATACCCTTTCTACCCCATATCACTATACTGTAGATACCCTTTCTGTCCCATATCACTATACTGTAGATACCCTTTCTGTCCCATATCACTATACTGTAGATACCCTTTCTACCACATATCACTATACTGTAGATACCCTTTCTACCCCATATATACTGTATATACCCTTTCTACCCCATATCACTATACTGTAGATACCCTTTCTGCCCCATATCACTATACTGTATGTACCCTTTCTACCCCATATCACTATACTGTAGATACCCTTTCTACCCCATATCACTATACTGTAGATACCCTTTCTACCCCATATCACTATACTGTAGATACCCTTTCTACCCCATATATACTGTAGATACCCTTTCTACCCCATATCACTATACTGTAGATACCCTTTCTACCCCATATATACTGTAGATAACCTTTTACCCCATATCACTATACTGTAGATACCCTTTGTACCCCATATATACTGTAGATACCCTTTCTACCCCATATCACTATACTGTATATACCCTTTCTGTCCCATATCACTATACTGTATATACCCTTTCTACCCCATATCACTATACTGTAGATACCCTTTCTGTCCCATATCACTATACTGTGAATACCCTTTCTGTCCCATATCACTATACTGTATATACCCTTTCTACCCCATATCACTATACTGTAGATACCCTTTCTGTCCCATATCACTATACTGTATATACCCTTTCTGTCCCATATCACTATACTGTATATACCCTTTCTACCCCATATCACTATACTGTAGATACCCTTTCTACCCCATATCACTATACTGTATGTACCCTTTCTGTCCCATATCACTATACTGTATGTACCCTTTCTGTCCCATATCACTATACTGTAGATACCCTTTCTGTCCCATATCACTATACTGTAGATACCCTTTCTACCCCATATATACTGTATATACCCTTTCTACCCCATATCACTATACTGTAGATACCCTTTCTGCCCCATATCACTATACTGTAGATACCCTTTCTGTCCCAAATCACTATACTGTAGATACCCTTTTTACCCCATATCACTATACTGTATGTACCCTTTCTACCCCATATATACTGTAGATACCCTTTCTACCCCATATATACTGTATATACCCTTTCTACCCCATATCACTATACTGTAGATACCCTTTCTGCCCCATATCACTATACTGCATGTACCCTTTCTACCCCATATCACTATACTGTAGATACCCTCTCTACCCCATATATACTGTATATACCCTTTCTACCCCATATCACTATACTGTAGATACCTTTTCTGCCCCATATCACTATACTGTATGTACCCTTTCTACCCCATAAATACTGTAGATACCCTTTCTACCCCATATATACTGTATATACCCTTTCTACCCCATATCACTATACTGTAGATACCCTTTCTGCCCCATATCACTATACTGTAGATACCCTTTCTGTCCCATATCACTATACTGTAGATACCCTTTCTGTCCCATATCACTATACTGTAGATACCCTTTCTACCCCATATCACTATACTGTAGATACCCTTTCTGTCCCATATCACTATACTGTAGATACCCTTTCTGTCCCATATCACTATACTGTAGATACCCTTTCTACCCCATATCACTATACTGTAGATACCCTTTCTACCCCATATATACTGTATATACCCTTTCTACCCCATATCACTATACTGTAGATACCCTTTCTGCCCCATATCACTATACTGTATGTACCCTTTCTACCCCATATCACTATACTGTAGATACCCTTTCTACCCCATATCACTATACTGTAGATACCCTTTCTACCCCATATCACTATACTGTAGATACCCTTTCTACCCCATATATACTGTAGATACCCTTTCTACCCCATATCACTATACTTAATGTACCCTTTCTACCCCATATCACTATACTGTAGATACCCTTTCTACCCCATATATACTGTAGATAACCTTTTACCCCATATCACTATACTGTAGATACCCTTTGTACCCCATATATACTGTAGATACCCTTTCTACCCCATATCACTATACTGTATATACCCTTTCTGTCCCATATCACTATACTGTATATACCCTTTCTACCCCATATCACTATACTGTAGATACCCTTTCTGTCCCATATCACTATACTGTGAATACCCTTTCTGTCCCATATCACTATACTGTATATACCCTTTCTACCCCATATCACTATACTGTAGATACCCTTTCTGTCCCATATCACTATACTGTATATACCCTTTCTGTCCCATATCACTATACTGTATATACCATTTCTACCCCATATCACTATACTGTAGATACCCTTTCTACCCCATATCACTATACTGTATGTACCCTTTCTGTCCCATATCACTATACTGTATGTACCCTTTCTGTCCCATATCACTATACTGTAGATACCCTTTCTGTCCCATATCACTATACTGTAGATACCCTTTCTGTCCCATATCACTATACTGTAGATACCCTTTCTGTCCCATATCACTATACTGTAGATACCCTTTCTACCCCATGTCACTATACTGTAGATACCCTTTCTGTCCCATATCACTATACTGTAGATACCCTTTCTGCCCCATATCACTATACTGTAGATACCCTTTCTACCCCATGTCACTATACTGTAGATACCCTTTCTGTCCCATATCACTATACTGTAGATACCCTTTCTGCCCCATATCACAATACTGTAGATACCCTTTCTGTCCCATATCACTATACTGTAGATACCCTTTCTGTCCCATATCACTATACTGTAGATACCCTTTTTACCCCATATCACTATACTGTATGTACCCTTTCTACCCCATATATACTGTAGATACCCTTTCTACCCCATATATACTGTATATACCCTTTCTACCCCATATCACTATACTGTAGATACCCTTTCTTTCCCATATCACTATACTGTAGATACCCTTTCTGTCCCATATCACTATACTGTAGATACCCTTTCTACCCCATATCACTATACTGTAGATACCCTTTCTACCCCATATCACTATACTGTATGTACCCTTTCTGTCCCATATCACTATACTATATGTACCCTTTCTGTTCCATTTCACTATACTGTAGATACCCTTTCTACCCCATATCACTATACTGTAGATACCCTTTCTGTCCCATATCACTATACTGTAGATACCCTTTCTGTCCCATATCACTATACTGTAGATACCCTTTCTGTCCCATATCACTATACTGTAGATACCCTTTCTGTCCCATATCACTATACTGTAGATACCCTTTCTACCCCATATCACTATACTGTAGATACCCTTTCTACCCCATATATACTGTAGATACCCTTTTTACCCCATATCACTATACTGTAGATACCCTTTCTACCCCATATATACTGTATATACCCTTTCTTCCCCATATCACTATACTGTATATACCCTTTCTACCCCATATCACTATACTGTAGATACCCTTTCTACCCCATATCACAATACTGTAGATACCCTTTCTGTCCCATATCACTATACTGTAGATACCCTTTCTGTCCCATATCACTATACTGTAGATACCCTTTCTACCCCATATCACTATACTGTATGTACCCTTTCTACCCCATATATACTGTAGATACCCTTTCTACCCCATATATACTGTATATACCCTTTCTACCCCATATCACTATACTGTAGATACCCTTTCTGCCCCATATCACTATACTGCATGTACCCTTTCTACCCCATATCACTATACTGTAGATACCCTTTCTGTCCCATATCACTATACTGTAGATACCCTTTCTGTCCCATATCACTATACTGTAGATACCCTTTCTGCCCCATATCACTATACTGTAGATACCCTTTCTACCCCATATATACTGTATATACCCTTTCTACCCCATATCACTATACTGTAGATACCCTTTCTGCCCCATATCACTATACTGTATGTACCCTTTCTACCCCATATCACTATACTGTAGATACCCTTTCTACCCCATATATACTGTAGATAACATTTTACCCCATATCACTATACTGTAGATACCCTTTGTACCCCATATATACTGTATATACCCTTTCTACCCCATATCACTATACTGTAGATACCATTTCTACCCCATATCACTATACTGTATATACCCTTTCTGTCCCATATCACTATACTGTATATACCCTTTCTACTCCATATCACTATACTGTAGATACCCTTTCTACCCCATATCACTATACTGTAGATACCCTTTCTGTCCCATATCACTATACTGTATATACCCTTTCTACCCCATATCACTATACTGTAGATACCCTTTCTACCCCATATATACTGTAGATACCCTTTCTACCCCATATCACTATACTGTAGATACCCTTTCTGTCCCATATCAATCAATCAATCAATCAATCAATCAATTTTATTTTATATAGCCCTTCGTACATCAGCTAATATCTCGAAGTGCTGTACAGACACCCAGCCTAAAACCCCAAACAGCTAGTAATGCAGGTGTAGAAGCACGGTGGCTAGGAAAAACTACCTAGAAAGGCCAAAACCTAGGAAGAAACCTAGAGAGGAACCAGGCTATGAGGGGTGGCCAGTCCTCTTCTGGCTGTGCCGGGTGGAGATTACAACAGAACTATGCCAAGATGTTCAAAAATGTTCATAAGTGACAAGCATGGTCAAATAATAATCATGAATAATTTTCAGTTGGCTTTTCATAGCCGATCATCAAGAGTTGAAAAACAACAGGTCTGGGACAGGTGGCGGTTCCATAACCGCAGGCAGAACAGCTGAAACTGGAATAGCAGCAAGGCCAGGCGGACTGGGGACAGCAAGGAGTCACCACGGGCGGCAGTCCCGACGCATGGTCCTAGGGCCCAGGTCCTCCGAGAGAAAGAAAGAGAGAAGGAGAAAATTAGAGAGAGCCAAGATTTTCAAAATTTCCATAAATGACAAGCATGGTCAAATAATAATCAGGAATAAATCTCAGTTGGCTTTTCATAGCCGATCATTAAGAGTTGAAAACAGCAGGTCTGGGACAGGTAGGGGTTCCATGACCGCAGGCAGAACAGTTGAAACTGGAATAGCAGCAAGGCCAGGCGGACTGGGGACAGCAAGGAGTCACCACGGCCGGTAGTCCCGACGTATGGTCCTAGGGCTCAGGTCCTCCGAGAGAAAGAAAGAGAGAAGGAGAAAATTAGAGAGAGCCAAGATTTTCAAAATGTTCATAAATGACAAGCATGGTCAAATAATAATCAGGAATAAATCTCAGTTGGCTTTTCATAGCCGATCATTAAGAGTTGAAAACAGCAGGTCTGGGACAGGTAGGGGTTCCGTAACCACAGGCAGAACAGTTGAAACTGGAATAGCAGCAAGGCCAGGCGGACTGGGGACAGCAAGGTGTCATCATGCCCGGTAGTCCTGACGTATGGTCCTAGGGCTCAGGTTCTCAGAGAGAAAGAGAGAACGAGAGAATTAGAGAGAGCATACTTAAATTCACACAGGACACTGGATAAGACAGGAGAAGTACTCCAGGTAACCAACTGACCCTAGCCCCCCGACACAAACTACTGCAGCATAAATACTGGAGGCTGAGACAGGAGCGGTCAGGAGACACTGTGGCCCCATCCGAAGAAACCCCCGGACAGGGCCAAATAGGAAGGATATAACCCCACCCACTTTGCCAAAGCACAGCCCCCGCACCACTAGAGGGAAATCCTCAACCACCAACTTACAATCCTGAGACAAGGCCGAGTATAGCCCACAAAGGTCTCCACCACAGCACAAACCAAGGGGGGGCGCCAACCCAGACAGGAAGATCACGTCAGTAACTCAACCCACTCAAGTGACGCACCCCTCCTAGGGACGGCATGAAAGAGCACCAGCAAGCCAGTGACTCAGCCCCTGTAACAGGGTTAGAGGCAGAGAATCCCAGTGGAGAGAGGGGAACCGGCCTGGCAGAGACAGCAAGGGCGGTTCGTTGCTCCAGAGCCTTTCCGTTCACCTTCACACTCCTGGGCCAGGCTACACTCAATCATATGACCTACTGAAGAGATAAGTCTTCAGTAAAGACTTAAAGGTTGAGACCGAGTCTGCGTCTCTCACATGGGTAGGCAGACTGTTCCATAAAAATGGAGATCTATAGGAGAAAGCCCTGCCTCCCGCTGTTTGCTTAGAAATTCTAGGGACAATTAGGAGGCCTGCGTCTTGTGACCGTAGCGTACGTATTGGTATGTACGGCAGGACCAACTCGGAAAGATAGGTAGGAGCAAGCCCATGTAACGCTTTATAGGTTAACAGTAAAACCTTGAAATCAGCCCTTGCCTTAACAGGAAGCCAGTGTAGGGAAGCTAGCACTGGAGTAATATGATCAAATTTCTTGGTTCTAGTCAGGATTCTAGCAGCCGTATTTAGCACTAACTGAAGTTTATTTAGTGCTTTATCCGGGTAGCCGGAAAGTAGAGCATTGCAGTAGTCTAACCTAGAAGTAACAAATGCATGGATTAATTTTTCTGCATCATTTTTGGACAGAAAATTTCTGATTTTTGCAATGTTACGTAGATGGAAAAAAGCTGTCCTTGAAACAGTCTTGATATGTTCGTCAAAAGAGAGATCAGGGTCAAGAGTAACGCCGAGGTCCTTCACAGTTTTATTTGAGACGACTTTACAACCATCAAGATGAATTGTCAGATTTAACAGAAGATCTCTTTGTTTCTTGGGACCTAGAACAAGCATCTCTGTTTTGTCCGAGTTTAAAAGTAGAAAGTTTTCAGCCATCCACTTCCTTATGTCTGAAACACAGGCTTCTAGCGAGGGCAATTTTGGGGCTTCACCATGTTTCATTGAAATGTACAGCTGTGTGTCATCCGCATAGCAGTGAAAGTTAACATTATGTTTTCGAATAACATCCCCAAGAGGTAAAATATATAGTGAAAACAATAGTGGTCCTAAAACGGAACCTTGAGGAACACCGAAATGTACAGTTGATTTGTCAGAGGACAGACCATTCACAGAGACAAACTGATATCTTTCCGACAGGTAAGATCTAAACCAGGCCAGAACTTGTCCGTGTAGACCAATTTGGGTTTCCAGTCTCTCCAAAAGAATGTGGTGATCGATGGTGTCAAAGGCAGCACTAAGGTCTAGTAGCACGAGGACAGATGCAGAGCCTCGGTCTGACGCCATTAAAAGGTCATTTACCACCTTCACAAGTGCAGTCTCAGTGCTATGATGGGGTCTAAAACCAGACTGAAGCATTTCGTATACATTATTTGTCTTCAGAAAGGCAGTGAGTTGCTGCGCAACAGCTTTTTCTAAAATCTTTGAGAGGAATGGAAGATTCGATATAGGCCGATAGTTTTTTATATTTTCCGGGTCAAGGTTTGGCTTTTTCAAGAGAGGCTTTATCACTGCCACTTTTAGTGAGTTTGGTACACATCCGGTGGATAGAGAGCTGTTTATTATGTTCAACATAGGAGGGCCAAGCACAGGAAGCAGCTCCTTCAGCAGTTTAGTAGGAATAGGATCCAGTATGCAGCTTGAAGGTTTAGAGGCCATGATTATTTTCATCATTGTGTCAAGAGATATAGTACTAAAACACTTAAGTGTCTCTCCCGATCCCAGGCCCTCGCAGAGCTGTGCAGATCCAGGACAGCTAAGCCCTGGAGGAATACGCAGATTCAAAGAGGAGTCCGTAATTTGCTTTCTAATGGTCATGATCTTTTCCTCAAAGAAGTTCATGAATTTATTACTGCTGAAGTATATCACTATACTGTATATACCCTTTCTACCCCATATCACTATACTGTAGATACCCTTTCTGTCCCATATCACTATACTGTGAATACCCTTTCTGTCCCATATCACTATACTGTACATACCCTTTCTACCCCATATCACTATACTGTAGATACCCTTTCTGTCCCATATCACTATACTGTTTATACCCTTTCTGTCCCATATCACTATACTGTATATACCCTTTCTACCCCATATCACTATACTGTAGATACCCTTTCTGTCCCATATCACTATACTGTAGATACCCTATCTGTCCCATATCACTATACTGTAGATACCCTTTCTGTCCCATATCACTATACTGTAGATACCCTTTCTACCCCATATCACTATACTGTAGATACCCTTTCTACCCCATATATACTGTAGATACCCTTTCTACCCCATATATACTGTAGATACCCTTTCTACCCCATATATACTGTAGATACCCTTTCTACCCCATATATACTGTATATACCCTTTCTACCCCATATCACTATACTGTAGATACCCTTTCTTTCCCATATCACTATACTGTAGATACCCTTTCTGTCCCATATCACTATACTGTAGATACCCTTTCTACCCCATATCACTATACTGTAGATACCCTTTCTACCCCATATCACTATACTGTATGTACCCTTTCTGTCCCATATCACTATACTATATGTACCCTTTCTGTTCCATTTCACTATACTGTAGATACCCTTTCTACCCCATATCACTATACTGTAGATACCCTTTCTGTCCCATATCACTATACTGTAGATACCCTTTCTGTCCCATATCACTATACTGTAGATACCCTTTCTGTCCCATATCACTATACTGTAGATACCCTTTCTGTCCCATATCACTATACTGTAGATACCCTTTCTACCCCATATCACTATACTGTAGATACCCTTTCTACCCCATATATACTGTAGATACCCTTTCTACCCCATATCACTATACTGTAGATACCCTTTCTAACCCATATATACTGTAGATACCCTTTCTACCCCATATATACTGTAGATACCCTTTTTACCCCATATCACTATACTGTAGATACCCTTTCTACCCCATATATACTGTATATACCCTTTCTTCCCCATATCACTATACTGTATATACCCTTTCTACCCCATATCACTATACTGTAGATACCCTTTCTACCCCATATCACAATACTGTAGATACCCTTTCTGTCCCATATCACTATACTGTAGATACCCTTTCTGTCCCATATCACTATACTGTAGATACCCTTTCTACCCCATATCACTATACTGTATGTACCCTTTCTACCCCATATATACTGTAGATACCCTTTCTACCCCATATATACTGTATATACCCTTTCTACCCCATATCACTATACTGTAGATACCCTTTCTGCCCCATATCACTATACTGCATGTACCCTTTCTACCCCATATCACTATACTGTAGATACCCTTTCTGTCCCATATCACTATACTGTAGATACCCTTTCTGTCCCATATCACTATACTGTAGATACCCTTTCTGCCCCATATCACTATACTGTAGATACCCTTTCTACCCCATATATACTGTATATACCCTTTCTACCCCATATCACTATACTGTAGATACCCTTTCTGCCCCATATCACTATACTGTATGTACCCTTTCTACCCCATATCACTATACTGTAGATACCCTTTCTACCCCATATATACTGTAGATAACATTTTACCCCATATCACTATACTGTAGATACCCTTTGTACCCCATATATACTGTATATACCCTTTCTACCCCATATCACTATACTGTAGATACCATTTCTACCCCATATCACTATACTGTATATACCCTTTCTGTCCCATATCACTATACTGTATATACCCTTTCTACTCCATATCACTATACTGTAGATACCCTTTCTACCTCATATCACTATACTGTAGATACCCTTTCTGTCCCATATCACTATACTGTATATACCCTTTCTACCCCATATCACTATACTGTAGATACCCTTTCTACCCCATATATACTGTAGATACCCTTTCTACCCCATATCACTATACTGTAGATACCCTTTCTGTCCCATATCACTATACTGTATATACCCTTTCTACCCCATATCACTATACTGTAGATACCCTTTCTGTCCCATATCACTATACTGTGAATACCCTTTCTGTCCCATATCACTATACTGTACATACCCTTTCTACCCCATATCACTATACTGTAGATACCCTTTCTGTCCCATATCACTATACTGTTTATACCCTTTCTGTCCCATATCACTATACTGTATATACCCTTTCTACCACATATCACTATACTGTAGATACCCTTTCTACCCCATATCACTATACTGTATGTACCCTTTCTGTCCCATATCACTATACTGTATGTACCCTTTCTGTCCCATATCACTATACTGTAGATACCCTTTCTGTCCCATATCACTATACTGTAGATACCCTATCTGTCCCATATCACTATACTGTAGATACCCTTTCTGTCCCATATCACTATACTGTAGATACCCTTTCTGTCCCATATCACTATACTGTAGATACCCTTTCTGCCCCATATCACTATACTGTAGATACCCTTTCTACCCCATATATACTGTATATACCCTTTCTACCCCATATCACTATACTGTAGATACCCTTTCTGCCCCATATCACTATACTGTATGTACCCTTTCTACCCCATATCACTATACTGTAGATACCCTTTCTACCCCATATATACTGTAGATAACATTTTACCCCATATCACTATACTGTAGATACCCTTTGTACCCCATATATACTGTATATACCCTTTCTACCCCATATCACTATACTGTAGATACCATTTCTACCCCATATCACTATACTGTATATACCCTTTCTGTCCCATATCACTATACTGTATATACCCTTTCTACTCCATATCACTATACTGTAGATACCCTTTCTACCCCATATCACTATACTGTAGATACCCTTTCTGTCCCATATCACTATACTGTATATACCCTTTCTACCCCATATCACTATACTGTAGATACCCTTTCTACCCCATATATACTGTAGATACCCTTTCTACCCCATATCACTATACTGTAGATACCCTTTCTGTCCCATATCACTATACTGTATATACCCTTTCTACCCCATATCACTATACTGTAGATACCCTTTCTGTCCCATATCACTATACTGTGAATACCCTTTCTGTCCCATATCACTATACTGTACATACCCTTTCTACCCCATATCACTATACTGTAGATACCCTTTCTGTCCCATATCACTATACTGTTTATACCCTTTCTGTCCCATATCACTATACTGTATATACCCTTTCTACCCCATATCACTATACTGTAGATACCCTTTCTACCCCATATCACTATACTGTATGTACCCTTTCTGTCCCATATCACTATACTGTATGTACCCTTTCTGTCCCATATCACTATACTGTAGATACCCTTTCTGTCCCATATCACTATACTGTAGATACCCTATCTGTCCCATATCACTATACTGTAGATACCCTTTCTGTCCCATATCACTATACTGTAGATACCCTTTCTACCCCATATCACTATACTGTAGATACCCTTTCTACCCCATATATACTGTAGATACCCTTTCTACCCCATATATACTGTAGATACCCTTTCTACCCCATATATACTGTAGATACCCTTTCTACCCCATATCACTATACTGTAGATACCTTTTCTACCCCATATATACTGTATATACCCTTTCTACCCCATATCACTATACTGTAGATACCCTTTCTGTCCCATATCACTATACTGTAGATACCCTTTCTGTCCCATATCACTATACTGTAGATACCCTTTCTACCCCATATCACTATACTGTATGTACCCTTTCTACCCCATAAATACTGTAGATACCCTTTCTACCCCATATATACTGTATATACCCTTTCTACCCCATATCACTATACTGTAGATACCCTTTCTGCCCCATATCACTATACTGTAGATACCCTTTCTGTCCCATATCACTATACTGTAGATACCCTTTCTGTCCCATATCACTATACTGTAGATACCCTTTCTACCCCATATCACTATACTGTAGATACCCTTTCTGTCCCATATCACTATACTGTAGATACCCTTTCTGTCCCATATCACTATACTGTACATACCCTTTCTACCCCATATCACTATACTGTAGATACCCTTTCTATCCCATATATACTGTATATACCCTTTCTACCCCATATCACTATACTGTAGATACCCTTTCTGCCCCATATCACTATACTGTATGTACCCTTTCTACCCCATATCACTATACTGTAGATACCCTTTCTACCCCATATCACTATACTGTAGATACCCTTTCTACCCCATATCACTATACTGTAGATACCCTTTCTACCCCATATATACTGTAGATACCCTTTCTACCCCATATCACTATACTGTATGTACCCTTTCTACCCCATATCACTATACTGTAGATACCCTTTCTACCCCATATATACTGTAGATAACCTTTTACCCCATATCACTATACTGTAGATACCCTTTGTACCCCATATATACTGTAGATACCCTTTCTACCCCATATCACTATACTGTATATACCCTTTCTGTCCCATATCACTATACTGTATATACCCTTTCTACCCCATATCACTATACTGTAGATACCCTTTCTGTCCCATATCACTATACTGTATATACCCTTTCTACCCCATATCACTATACTGTAGATACCCTTTCTACCCCATATCACTATACTGTATATACCCTTTCTGTCCCATATCACTATACTGTATATACCCTTTCTACCCCATATCACTATACTGTGAATACCCTTTCTGTCCCATATCACTATACTGTATATACCCTTTCTACCCCATATCACTATACTGTAGATACCCTTTCTGTCCCATATCACTATACTGTATATACCCTTTCTGTCCCATATCACTATACTGTATATACCCTTTCTACCCCATATCACTATACTGTAGATACCCTTTCTACCCCATATCACTATACTGTATGTACCCTTTCTGTCCCATATCACTATACTGTAGATACCCTTTCTGTCCCATATCACTATACTGTAGATACCCTTTCTGTCCCATATCACTATACTGTAGATACCCTTTCTACCCCATATCACTATACTGTAGATACCCTTTCTACCCCATATATACTGTAGATACCCTTTCTACCCCATATATACTGTAGATACCCTTTCTACCCCATATATACTGTAGATACCCTTTCTACCCCATATCACTATACTGTAGATACCTTTTCTACCCCATATATACTGTATATACCCTTTCTACCCCATATCACTATACTGTAGATACCCTTTCTGTCCCATATCACAATACTGTAGATACCCTTTCTACCCCATATCACTATACTGTAGATACCCTTTCTGTCCCATATCACTATACTGTGAATACCCTTTCTGTCCCATATCACTATACTGTATATACCCTTTCTGTCCCATATCACTATACTGTAGATACCCATTCTACCCCATATCACTATACTGTATGTACCCTTTCTACCCCATATATACTGTAGATACCCTTTCTACCCCATATATACTGTATATACCCTTTCTACCCCATATCACTATACTGTAGATACCCTTTCTGCCCCATATCACTATACTGCATGTACCCTTTCTACCCCATATCACTATACTGTAGATACCCTCTCTACCCCATATATACTGTATATACCCTTTCTACCCCATATCACTATACTGTAGATACCTTTTCTGCCCCATATCACTATACTGTATGTACCCTTTCTACCCCATATTACTATACTGTAGATACCCTTTCTGCCCCATATCACTATACTGTAGATACCCTTTCTGTCCCATATCACTATACTGTAGATACCCTTTCTGTCCCATATCACTATACTGTAGATACCCTTTCTACCCCATATCACTATACTGTAGATACCCTTTCTGTCCCATATCACTATACTGTAGATACCCTTTCTGTCCCATATCACTATACTGTAGATACCCTTTCTACCCCATATCACTATACTGTAGATACCCTTTCTACCCCATATATACTGTATATACCCTTTCTACCCCATATCACTATACTGTAGATACCCTTTCTGCCCCATATCACTATACTGTATGTACCCTTTCTACCCCATATCACTATACTGTAGATACCCTTTCTACCCCATATCACTATACTGTAGATACCCGTTCTACCCCATATCACTATACTGTAGATACCCTTTCTACCCCATATATACTGTAGATACCCTTTCTACCCCATATCACTATACTGTATGTACCCTTTCTACCCCATATCACTATACTGTAGATACCCTTTCTACCCCATATATACTGTAGATAACCTTTTACCCCATATCACTATACTGTAGATACCCTTTGTACCCCATATATACTGTAGATACCCTTTCTACCCCATATCACTATACTGTATATACCCTTTCTGTCCCATATCACTATACTGTATATACCCTTTCTACCCCATATCACTATACTGTAGATACCCTTTCTGTCCCATATCACTATACTGTATATACCCTTTCTATCCCATATCACTATACTGTATATACCCTTTCTACCCCATATCACTATACTGTAGATACCCTTTCTACCCCATATCACTATACTGTATGTACCCTTTCTGTCCCATATCACTATACTGTATGTACCCTTTCTGTCCCATATCACTATACTGTAGATACCCTTTCTGTCCCATATCACTATACTGTAGATACCCTTTCTGTCCCATATCACTATACTGTAGATACCCTTTCTGTCCCATATCACTATACTGTAGATACCCTTTCTACCCCATATCACTATACTGTAGATACCCTTTCTACCCCATATATACTGTATATACCCTTTCTACCCCATATCACTATACTGTAGATACCCTTTCTGCCCCATATCACTATACTGTATGTACCCTTTCTACCCCATATCACTATACTGTAGATACCCTTTCTACCCCATATCACTATACTGTAGATACCCTTTCTACCCCATATATACTGTAGATACCCTTTCTACCCCATATCACTATACTGTAGATACCTTTTGTACCCCATATATACTGTATATACCCTTTCTGTCCCATATCACTATACTGTAGATACCCTTTCTGTCCCATATCACTATACTGTAGATACCCTTTCTACCCCATATCACTATACTGTAGATACCCTTTCTACCCCATATCACTATACTGTATGTACCCTTTGTCCCCCATATATACTGTAGATACACTTTCTACCCCATATATACTGTAGATACCCTTTCTACCCCATATCACTATACTGTAGATACCCTTTGTACCCCATATATACTGTATATACCCTTTCTACCCCATATCACTATACTGTAGATACCCTTTCTGCCCCATATCACTATACTGCATGTACCCTTTCTACCCCATATCACTATACTGTAGATACCCTTTCTACCCCATATATACTGTATATACCCTTTCTACCCCATATCACTATACTGTAGATACCCTTTCTACCCCATATCACTATACTGTATGTACCCTTTCTACCCCATATATACTGTAGATACCCTTTCTGTCCCATATATACTGTATATACCCTTTCTACCCCATATCACTATACTGTAGATACCCTTTCTACCCCATATCACTATACTGTAGATACCCTTTCTGTCCCATATCACTATACTGTAGATACCCTTTCTACCCCACATCACTATACTGTATGTACCCTTTCTACCCCATATCACTATACTGTAGATACCCTTTCTACCCCATATATACTGTAGATACCCTTTCTACCCCATATCACTATACTGTAGATACCCTTTGTACCCCATATATACTGTATATACCCTTTCTACCCCATATCACTATACTGTAGATACCCTTTCTGTCCCATATCACTATACTGTATATACCCTTTCTACCCCATATCACTATACTGTAGATACCCTTTCTACCCCATATCACTATACTGTAGATACCCTTTCTGTCCCATATCACTATACTGTATATACCCTTTCTACCCCATATCACTATACTGTAGATACCCTTTCTACCCCATATCACTATACTGTATATACCCTTTCTACCCCATATCACTATACTGTAGATACCCTTTCTACCCCATCTCACTATACTGTAGATACCCTTTCTACCCCATATATACTGTATGTACCCTTTATACCCCATATATACTGTAGATACCCTTTCTACCCCATATATACTGTATATACCCTTTCTACCCCATATCACTATACTGTAAATACCCTTTCTACCCCATATCACTATACTGTAGATACCCTTTCTACCCCATATCACTATACTGTAGATACCCTTTCTACCCCATATCACTATACTGTAGATACCCTTTCTGTCCCATATCACTATACTGTATGTACCCTTTCTGTCCCATATCACTATACTGTATGTACCCTTTCTACCCCATATCACTATACTGTAGATACCCCTTTCTATGTCACACTACATGACCAAAGTATGTGGACACCTGCTCGTCGAACATCTCATTCCAACATAATGGGTATTAATATGGAGTTGGTCCCCCCTTTTGCTTCTATAACAGCCTCCACTCTTCTGGGAAGGCTTTCCACTAGATGTTGGCACATTGCTACCTGGCATGGTGGTACAGTGTATAACCCATTTATTTGTCATATCACTATATGTATTCATGTCTTAGTATTTTCTCTATATGTTGTATTCCCCCCTTTCATTATATACAGAATTATGTTCATCCCCATATCTCTCCTTCATCCCTCAGTCTCTATTTTATATGCTTTGAGTGATGTATTGTTGCTCCTACCTTCTTGCCCTTTGTGCTGTTGTCTGTGCCCAATAATGTTTGTACCATGTTGTGTTGCTACCATGTTGTTTTGCTACCATGTTGTGTTGCCATGTTGTGTTGCTGCCTTGCTATGTTGTTGTCTTAGGTATCTCTTTATGTAGTGTTGTGTTGTCTCTCTTGTCGTGACGTGTGTTTTGTCCTATATTTATATCTTATATTTATATATATATTTTTTTTAATCCCAGTTCCGTCCCCGCAGGAGGTCTTTTACCTTTTGTAAATAAGAATTTGTTCTTAACTGACTTGCCTAGTTAAAATAAAGGATAAATAAAATAAAAAATAAATTCAAGCCTTCTCCTCCTCTTTCAAATATTATACATTTTCACATTCTTCTACCCCAACCATTCCTCTCTTCTCACTGCTCGTCTATCTCTCCCCCCCACCCCTCCACCAACCACTTTGTCCCCCTGTCATACTCTACCAGGTGATGTTCCATGCAAGACTCCAAAGCTGTTGCCCTGGAAACCCCAGTGAACATTCTACAGTGGCCATGGTAACGGTTGAGCCGGTGTGGTGGAGGGCATTCACATTTACACGTGTGGCGGGGGGGGGCAGAATGCAGCCGTAACACACCAGTGCGAGTGTGTGCTTGTTTGGGTGTGTTTGGGTGTGCGCACATGTGCCTACCTGCATGCGTGTTTGTGTGTGTTTTCGCGTGTGTGTACTTTGAGAATCTAATCTCCGATGGGCACCATTTTGGCTGACATATATTCCATGTTGATTTCCCTGGACCTTTCTGAGCCAACATGGTCCACTGTTTGCATTGCTTAGTATCCTTATGTCTCTGACCGTGGCTACTGGCTGCTAACACCACTACCACCACTACCACCACTACCACCACTACCACCACTACCACCTTTAACACCACTACCACCACTACCACCACTACCACCACTACCTCCATTACCACCACTACCACCACTACCACCACTAACACCACTACCACCACTAACACCACTACCACCACTACCACCACTACCACCACTACCACCACTACCACCACTGCCACCATTACCACCACTACCACCACTACCACCACTACCACCACTAACACCACTACCACCACTAACACCACTACCACCACTACCACCACTACCACCATTACCACCATTACCACCACTACCACCACTAGCACCACTAGCACCACTACCACCACTACCACCACTAACACCCCAACCACCACCACTACCACCACTACCACCACTACCACCACTACCACCCCAACCACCACCATTACCACCACTACCACCACTACCACCACTACCACCATTACCACCACTACCACCACTACCACCATTAACACCACTACCACCACTACCACCACTACCACCACTACCACCACTAACACCACTACCACCACTACCACCACTACCACCATTACCACCACTACCACCACGACCACCACTAACACCCCAACCACCACCACTACCACCACCACCACTACCACCACCACTACCACCACCACTACCACTACTACCACCATTGCCACCACTACCACCACTACTACCACTACCACCACTACCACCACTACCCACAATACCACCATTACCACCACTACCACCACTACCACCATTAACACCACTACCACCACAACCACCACAACCACCACTACCACCACTACCACCACTACCACCCCAACCACCACTACCACCACTACCACCACTACCACCACTACCACCACTACCACCATTACCACCATTACCACCACTACCACCACTACCACCACTACCACCACTACCACCACTACCACCACTACCTCCATTACCACCACTACCACCACTACCACCACTAACACCACTACCACCACTACCACCACTACCACCACTACCACCACTACCACCACTACCACCATTACCACCACTACCACCACTACCACCACTACTACCACCACTACCACCATTACCACCACTACCACCACTACCACCACTACCACCACCACTACCACCATTACCACCACTACCACCATTAACACCACTACCACCACTACCACCACTACCACCATTACCACCATTACCACCACTACCACCATTACCACCACTACCACCACTACCACCACTACTACCACCACTACCACCATTACCACCACTACCACCACTACCACCACTACCACCACCACTACCACCACTACCACCACTACCACCACTACCACCACTCACTCCACTACCACCACCCACCTATACTCTATATACACACACACATTATACATCTCTCTCGCATTCTCTCTCTCTGTGTGTGTTTGACTCTCTTTACTTTGTCTCTCTCTCACACATGTCATCACACACACACACACACACACACACACACACACACACACACACACACACACACACACACACACACACACACACACACACACACACACACACACACACACACACACACACACACACACACACACACACACACACAGACTGCTCTCCTGCTGCGAGTGATGAAGAGTCTCCGCGACAGGCACATCAATAATATGAATCTCCAAATGTACAAACTCTCACTCACTTACTCACTCACTCACTCACTCACTCACTCACTCACTCACTCACTCACACACTCACTCACTCATTCACTCACTCACTCACTCACTCACTCACTCACTCACTCACTCACACACACACTCACACACCCTGCCACCTCACCATTGCCTTTACATGTCTCCTTCTCTCTAACGACCAATGAAAGGAAGAGAGCGAGGGAGGAGAGTTTTATGAAAAAATGGACGACAATCCGTAAAGGGCAGGCTGCATTAAATGTCACTCTATATCAGGGGGAACCAGACACGGAGAGAGGGAACGAGAGCTGGGTTCGATGAGGGAGGGGCGGAGACTCATCTCTCTCTCTCTCTTGTCTTTAGCTCCAACACAGAGATAGAGAATGGCTTCTTACAACACCTTCCATTGTATCTAGAGATAAAAGTGCTTCCCACAGTATACTATCTGAGTGATTGCAGTCAATTACCCAATTAATTATCCAATCACCCAATCAATCAACAACGTCTGCAATTAACCCTTCGCATTACCATTCATTCTACAGCCACATCGTTCAGAACGTATCAGCTAGTGAAGAACCACGTGATGAAAAATCAAGGACCGTGGTTTGACTTGATTGTCCTGTTCTCTATTTTGTTTTACAGACACTCAGTTAATAACTTCTGTAGTTGGCTTTGTGTGTTGAATTGAAATTCAATTATCTCACCGCCAGTTTAATTCTCATCTCTGCAAGGATGAGAGGAGGAGAGTCAGACAGGTAGAGCAGAGAGGGAGAAAGAGAGAGAGAGAGAGAGAGAGAGATGTACGACCATATTAGAGACACATATTTCCAGTGAAGAACAAACACCATTGTAAATACAACCCATATTTATGTTTATTTATTTTCCCTTTTGTACTTAAACTATTTGCTCATCCTTACCACACTAAATAACATTTTAAGTGTCTTTATTCTTTTGGAACTTGTGTGAGTGTAATATTTACAGTTCACATTTTATTGTTTATTTCACTTTTGTTTATCCATTTCACTTGTTTTGGCAATGTAAACATATGTTTCCCATGCCACGAAAGCCCATTGAATTGAATTGAATTGATAGTTAGAGAGATTTTATTTCTAATCTCTTTGAAGATGAGAGGCAGGTAGAGAAAAAAGAAAGCACTCAGTCAAAAATAACCATTTACTCTAATGAGACCCCTCTCTTTACCTCTTTACTTTCATTATCTCCCTCCTCTCTCTCTCTGTCTCTCTCTCTGTCTCTCTCTCCTCTCTATCTCTCTCTCTCTCTATCTCTCTCTGTCTCTCTGTCTCTCTCTGTCTCTCTGTCGCTCTCTGTCTCTCTGTCTCTCTCTGTCTCTCTCTCTCTATCTCTCTCTCTCTCGCTCTCTCTCTCTCTCCGTCTCTCTGTCTCTCTCTCTCCCTCTGTCTCTCTCTCTCTCTCCGTCTCTCTGTCTCTCTCTGTCTCTCTGTCTCTCTCTCTCTCTCTCTCTCTCTCTCTCTCTCTCTCTCTCTCTCTCTCTGTCTCTCTCTCTCAATTCAATTCAATTCAATTCAAGGGGCTTTATTGGCATGGGAAACATGTGTTAACATTGCCAAAGCAAGTGAGGTAGATAATATACAAAAGTGAAATAAACAATAAAAATTAACAGTAAACATTACACATACAGAAGTTTCAAAGCAATAAAGACATTACAAATGTCATATTATATATATACAGTGTTGTAGCAATGTATAAATGGTTCATCCATCCTCCCCTCAATACGGTGCAGTCGTCCTGTCCCCTTTGCAGAAAAGCATCCCCAAAGAATGATGTTTCCACCTCCATGCTTCACGGTTGGGATGGTGTTCTTGGGGTTGTACTCATCCTTCTTCTTCCTCCAAACACGTCGAGTGGAGTTTAGACCAAAAAGCTCAATTTTTGTCTCATCAGACCACATGACCTTCTCCCATTCTTCCTCTGGATCATCCAGATGGTCATTGGCAAACTTCCACTGTATGTTGACATTGCCAAAGCAAGTGAAGTAGATAATATAGAAAAGTGAAAAAAACAATAAGAATGAACAGTAAACATTACACTCACAGAAGTTCCAAAAGCATTAAGACATTACACATGTCATATTATGCATATACAGTGGGGAGAACAAGTATTTGATACACTGCCGAATTTGCAGGTTTTCCTACTTACAAAGCATGTAGAGGTCTGTCATTTTTATCATAGGTACACTTCAACTGTGAGAGACGGAATCTAAAACAAAAATCCAGAAAATCACATTGTATGATTTTTAAATAATTAATTTGCATTTTATTGCATGACATAAGTATTTGATCACCTACCAACCAGTAAGAATTCCGGCTCTCACAGACCTGTTAGTTTTTCTTTAAGAAGCCCTCCTGTTCTCCACTCATTACCTGTATTAACTGCACCTGTTTGAACTCGTTACCTGTATAAAAGACACCTGTCCACACACTCAATCAAACAGATTCCAACCTCTCCACAATGGCCAAGACCAGAGAGCTGTGTAAGGACATCAGGGATAAAATTGTAGACCTGCACAAGGCTGGGATGGGCTACAGGACAATAGGCAAGCAGCTTGGTGAGAAGGAAACAACTGTTGGCGCAATTATTAGAAAATGGAAGAAGTTCAAGATGACGGTCAATCACCCTCGGTCTGGGGCTCCATGCAAGATTTCACCTCGTGGGGCATCAATGATCATGAGGAAGGTGAGGGATCAGCCCAGAACTACACGGCAGGACCTGGTCAATGACCTGAAGAGAGCTGGGACCACAGTCTCAAAGAAAACCATTAGTAACACACTACGCCGTCATGGATTAAAATCCTGCAGCGCACGCAAGGTCCCCCTGCTTAAGCCAGTGCATGTCCAGGCCCGTCTGAAGTTTGCCAATGACCATCTGGATGATCCAGAGGAGGAATGGGAGAAGGTCATGTGGTCTGATGAGACAAAAAATAGAGCTTTTTGGTCTAACTCCACTCGCCGTGTTTGGAGGAAGAAGAAGTATGAGTACAACCCCAAGAACACCATCCCAACCGTGAAGCATGGAGGTGGAAACATCATTCTTTGGGGATGCTTTTCTGCAAAGGGGACAGGACGACTGCACCGTATTGAGGGGAGGATGGATGGGGCCATGTATCGCGAGATCTTGGCCAACAACCTCCTTCCCTCAGTAAGAGCATTGAAGATGGGTCGTGGCTGGGTCTTCCAGCATGACAACGACACGAAGCACACAGCCATGGCAACTAAGGAGTGGCTCCGTAAGAAGCATCTCAAGGTCCTGGAGTGGCCTAGCCAGTCTCCAGACCTGAACCCAATAGAAAATCTTTGGAGGGAGCTGAAAGTCCGTATTGCCCAGCGACAGCCCCGAAACCTGAAGGATCTGGAGAAGATCTGTAGGGGGGAGTGGGCCAAAATCCCTGCTGCAGTGTGTGCAAACCTAGTCAAGAACTACAGGAAACGTATGATCTCTGTAATTGCAAACAAAGGTTTCTGTACCAAATATTAAGTTCTGCTTTTCTGATGTATCAAATACTTATGTCATGCAATAAAATGCAAATTAATTACTTAAAAATCATACAATGTGATTTTCTGGATTTTTGTTTTAGATTCCGTCTCTCATAGTTGAAGTGTACCTATGATAAAAATTACAGACCTCTACATGCTTTGTAAGTAGGAAAACCTGCAAAATCGGCAGTGTATCAAATACTTGTTCTCCCCACTGTATACAGTTGTCGTGTCTTTGGCTATGCCGGATTAAGTGATATGACATGCTATTCTATAAAATAATTTCTCTGTTATTAACATTACCTGATTAAGCTAATCAAGTAGATAATTAACTAGAAAGTCGGGGCACCACGAAATAATGTTTATAGAGCTGTTATCTTCCGAATAAACTCTTAAAGACCTGGTAATCTTTTACATCAATAGCAGTCAATATTTAATCGTCACTTTATTTAGTCTCATCTGAAAGTTGTCAATTATTGGTTATCTTCACGAACCCTGGCCAGCAAGTTGAATCAGCAATACAAAATTTGGTTGAATTATTTATTTACTAAATACCTAAATAATCACACAGACGGATCATACATTGATTACAAATTATGTCACAAAGAAAACGTCCCTGGTGGATGGAACAGATACGACGGCTGGATACACAAAGAGAGGGGGGTTGGGTTTGAGTGAAAGAGTGGTAAGACTGAGTAACAAAGGGAGAAGCTATGCTATCGTAAATACAGAATCTTATGCATTCTAAATAACCGCCCATTTGAAAAAGGAGAATGCAATAAATATTTACTCTGAGCTGCGCTTTGGTAGATTGGTCGTCAATAGAAGGCTGGTTTGTCCAGCATGTATCTCTGGTGGTAGAATGGATATTTGGTAGTACCGTCGTCGTGTGGTAGGTCAGATACTCTGTCCGTCCTCTCCTAGCCCACGTCTACAGTTGCTGCGCTAACGCGACGGCTAGGAGGTATCACTTCTTTAGTGAATAACAGTTCAAAGTTCATACCAAGGTGCCATGCTATATGCTCATGCTATATTCTGTCTGGTATAGTCGAAATTCATCCTTTCGGCGTGTAGGTCGTCACCTTCACATTGAAATTCAATGCTAATTTCGTTAGGTTCTCTAAGGTTGGCTTAGTTCTGTAGGTGGTCTTTGTCCTTTCAACGTGAGGACATCAAGTCCACACGTCCTTGGAACAGCTTATTATCTGAGCCCTTTTAACGTAGGACTGTCGCCCTAACGTCCTCGGAACAGAAAGTTACATTTTCGTCAAGGGCTTTATATAGGAGGGGAGAGAAGGGCGTGTTTCATAGTTTATAACCAATGTCTGTTCACATGGGCAGGGCCACTGAGTTGAGCATAGTTCACTCATGAAAACACAATTCTCTCATTTGGAAGCTAAAATTACATTTAATATTTTCACAAATAGTTTCATATTTAAACATTTAAATTGCACAACAATTCCATGTGAATCTGATAACTAGAATGTGGAGACTTTCCAAGATACAGTTTATGTCGTCCTATCATCAGTAATAATGTCTCAGACGCCAACTGATCTGGCATCATATTCATTTAGTACCAACGTATATTTTCAACAGCTGGTTGGATTACCGAAATATGGTTCCGTTCCCATCTTTTGATGTCACCAGACTCACTCTCTCTTTCAATAGTCACATCGGTAGAGTACAGAGAGGAAAAAGGGGAAAGGTATTTATGGGGGTCATAAACCTCCCCCACTCAGTCATAACACAGTGTTGTACTTTCGCAAGCCACAGTATTTTCTCTCTCTCTCTCTCTCTCTCTCTCAATTCAATTCAATTCAAGGGGCTTTATTGGCATGGGAAACATGTGTTAACATTGCCAAACCAAGTGAGGTAGATAATATACAAAAGTGAAATAAACAATAAAAATGAACAGTAAACATTACACATACAGAAGTTTCAAAACAATAAAGACATTACAAATGTCATATTATATATATACAGTGTTGTAACAATGTACAAATGGTTAAAGTACAAAAGTTTTCAAATTCTTTGTGGATCTGTGTAATCTGAGGGAAATATGTCACTCTAATATGGTCATACTTTGGGCAGGAGGTTAGGAAGTGCAGCTCAGTTTCCACCTCATTTTGTGGGCAGTGAGCACATAGCCTGTCTTCTCTTGAGAACCATGTCTGCCTAATAACAAGGCTATGCTCACTGAGTCTGTACATAGTCAAAGCTTTCCTTAAGTTTGGGTCAGTTACAGTGGTCAGGTATTCTGCCGCTAGTTTGCTCTGTGTTTTTGTTCATTCTTTCCAATGTCTCAAGTAATTATCTTTTTGTTTCTCATGATTTGGTTGGGTCTAATTGTGTTGCTGTCCTTGGGCAGGTGTGTTTGTGTTTGTGAACAGAGCCCCAGGACCAGCTTGCTTAGGGGACTCTTCTCCAGGTTCATCTCTCTGTAGGTGATGTCTTTGTTATGGAAGGTTTGGGAATCGCTTCCTTTTAGGTGATTGTAGAATTTAACGTATTTTTTCTGGATTTTGATATTTAGCAGGTATCGACCTAGGGATATTTTTGCAGAATTCGGCATGCAGAGTCTCAATTTGGTGTTTGTCCCATTTTGTGAATTCTTGGTTGGTGAGCGGACCCCAGACCTCACAACCATAAACGGCAATGAATTCTATGACTGATTCAAGTATTTTTAGCCAGATTCTAATTTGATGGCATAGAATGCCCTTCTTGCCTTGTCTCTCAGACTGATCACAGCTTTCTGGAAGTTACCTGTGGCGCTGATGTTTAGGCCAAGGTATATATAGTGTTTTGTGTGCTCTAGGGCAACGGTGTCTAGATGGAATTTGTATTTGTGGTCCTTGCGACTGGACCTTTTTTGGAGCACCATAATTTTGTTCTTACTGAGATTTACTGTCAGGGCCCAGGTCTGGCAGAATCTGTGCAGAAGATCTAGGTGCTGCTGTCGGCCCTCCTTGGTTGGTGACAGAAGCACCATATCAGCAAACAGTAGACATTTGACTTCAGATTCTAGTCATTCTAGTAACACTAAGAAAGCTTTGTTGTAGCGCATTTAACACAACATCTGGGGAGGGGCCAGCTGAGTATAAGACTGTATCATCTGCATATAAATGGATGAGAGAGCTTCCTACTGCCTGAGCTATGTTGTTGATGTAAATTGACAAGAGCGTGGGGCCTAGGATTGAGCCTTGGGGTACTCCCTTGGTGACAGGCAGTGGCTGAGACTGCAGATTTTATGACTTTATACACTGCACTCTTTGAGAGAGGTAGTTAGCAAACCAGGCCAAATACCCCTCAGAGACACCAATACTCCTTAGCCGGCTCACAAGAATGGAATGGTCTAAGCTTTGGCCAAGTCAATAAAAATAGCAACACAACATTGCTTAGAATCAAAGGCAATGGTGACATCATTGAGGATCTTTAAGTTTGCAGTGACACATCCTTAACTTGAGCGGAAACCAGATTGCATACCAGTGAGAATACTATAGACATCAAGAAATCCAGTCAGTTGAACATAGATGTTGCCCTGCTCAGACTTTTGATGAGCAGGGCAACATAGAAATAGGCCTATAACAGTTAGGATCAGCTTGATCTCCCCCTTTAAATGAAGGATGAACTGTGGCTGCCTTCCAAGCAATGTGAACCTCCCCAGAAAGGAGAGACCGGTAAAAACGGTTGAAGATAGGCTTGGCGAGTATAGGGGCAGCAACCTTAAAACTTCTTAGGGATAGGGTCTAGTTTCCTGAATTTCCGCCTGACTTACGTGCCCAAAGTAAACTGCCTGTTACTCAGGCCCAGAAGCCAGGATATGCATAATTGGTAGCATTGGATAGAAAACACTTTGAAGTTTCTAAAACTGTTAAAATAATGTATGAGACTATAACAGAGACTATAACAGAATTGATATGAGGTCCCAGGCTATTACAATGGAAAGCTATGGGTCCTATGTAATTCCGCCTCCCAGATTGCAGTTCCTATGGCTTCCACTAGATGTCAACAGTCTTTATTCAAGGTTTCAGGCTTGTTTTTGAAAAACAAGCAAGAATTTGGAGTTTTGGTGAAGAGAGCACCAGAACAATATCAGGCTTTCGGCGCGTGAGGGAGAGGGTGCGCTCTTACCAATTTTGCTTTCCTATTGAACATACTACTTTCCGTATGTAATAATATAGTTTATTTACATTTTAGGGTACCTGAGGATTACATAAATCCATTGTTTGACTTGTTTGGACGAAGTTTAGCGGTAGCTTTTTGGACTCCTTTGTCTGCATGTTGAACGAGTGGATTGCTGAAATCGATGGCGCCAACTAAACAGACTTTTTGGGATATAAAGAAGGATTTTATCTAACAAAACGAACATTCATGTTGTATCTGGGACCCTTGGGATTGCAAACAGAGGAAGCTCTTCAAAAGTAAGTGATTTATTTAATCTTTGAAGAGGGGGATGACCGCGACAGCTTTCCAATCTTTAGGAATCTCAGACAATACGAAAGAGAGGTTGAACAGACTGGTAATGGGGGTTGCAACAATGGCGGCAGATAATTTTAGAAAGTGAGGGTCCAGATTGTCTATCCCAGCTGGTTTGTGCGGGTCCAGGTTTTGCAACTCTTTCAGAACATCTGCTATCTGGATTTGGGTGAAGTTGAAGCTGGGGAGGCTTGGGCAAGTTGCTGCAGGGGGTGCGGAGCTGTTGGCCGGGGTTGGGATAGCCAGGATGAAAGCATGGCCAGCCGTAGAGAAATGCTTATTGAAATGTTCAATTATCGTGGATTTATCAGCGGTGACAGTGTTCCCTAGCCTCAGTGCAGTAGGCAGCTGGGAGGAGGTGCTCTTATTCTCCATGGACTTTACATTGTCCCAGAACCTTTTGGAGTTAGAGCTACCGGATGCAAATTTCTGTTTGAAAAGGCTAGCCTTTGCTTTCCTAACTGACTGTGTGTATTGGTTCCTGACTTCCCTCAAAAGTTGCATATCGTGGGGACTATTTGATACTAGTGCGTACACCACGGGATGTTTTTTTGCTCGTCGTTGGCAGTCAGGTCTGGAGTGAACCAAGGGCTATATCTGTTCTTAGTTCTACATTTTTTGAAAGGGGCATGCTTATTTAAGATGGTGAGGAAATTACTATCAAGGAATAACCAGGCATCCTCGACTGACGGGAGGAGGTCAATATCCTTCCAGGATACCCGGGCCAGGTCAATTAGAAACAGAAGTGTTTTAGGGAGCGTTTGACAGTGATGAGGGGTGGTCGTTTGACCGCGGACCCATAACGGATGCAGGCAATGAGGCAGTGATCGCTGAGATCCTGATTGAAAACAGCAGAGGTGTATTTGGAGGGCAAGTTGGTCAGGATAATATCTATGGTGCCCGTGTTTACGGATTTAGTGTTGTACCTGGTGGGTTCCTTGATGATTTGTTTGCGATTGAGGGCATCTATCTTAAATTGGGGCTAGCAACAGTAGATGGGCCAGGGTGTACATGCACATTTCCAGATATCATCAACAGTAATACAATCAAGACACGGCATAGGACAGGGAGAGCTCTGCAATGCTGATTTATGACATCTGAATGTGCATCAGATGGCAACAAGATCATATTGTACAGCAATTTCATCAGTTAACATGAATACAAAGCCGGCGAGAGGTGTTTAGAATAGGATGGGATGCCAACAGTCTGTGTAACCAATAGAGAGTCAGAGTCCTGAGTGTGGGAGTGGGGATATAGGTAGCACACGAGGACATTTTCTCTGTTAAGATCATTTCCTTTTGAATTTCTAGGCAAATGTATAATGTTCCTGTTCTGATTAATTTAATGAAGCCAGTTAGGTCTGCTCTATACCAAATTAGCATACCCCAGAGTGGGGTCCCTTCCCTGTTTCACACCTGGTAGTTTGGTGGATGGGACTACCAGCTCTCTGTAACATAGAGGGCAACCAGTGGGTCCGTCTCCTCTATACCAGGTTTCTTGGAGGATGACAATGTCTGTATTTCTGATTTCATTGATGAAGTCCAGGTTCCTGCTCTTTAGGCCAAAGGCAGATGACCTCAGGTCTTGGATATTCCAGGATGAGATAGTGAAGGATTTGTGTTCCATAGTGTCCAATGTTGTTGGTCGTGTGGTTTGGCCTCAGGCCAGTAAGTGTGAGCAGAGCCTGCTGAGCATCTGGTACATGTCATTGGCTTGGGCTAGTGTAAGAGTGGGGTCACGACCTGGGCATTTGTGTGACTTCCATGTTGAGGCTCTCTTTGCGGGGGTGGGGTGCATGGGGTGGGCAGGAGGGGCATAGGTCCGATCTGAGAGGGCTTAAATGGGGTGTGAGCATGGTTGACTTGGGGGGGGTGTTGATTGGTTGGGGTGGGGGTGTGGATGTGGCTGGTGGTGCTGTGGTCTGGATATAGGTCCTCTCGGCGTGGGTCCTCTATGTGTAGGTCCAGGGGGGGGGTCCCACAGGTCTGGGAGAGTGTCTCGCTGGTCTGGGCGTCATATCTATTGATCTGTTGCTCCTGTGTGAAGTGTTGGGGCTGCGTTTGAGAGTGATGTATTTTAGAGCTGAGGTGGGCTGTCCTGCTGGCTTCTCTGCGGGGGTGGCCACCTCTCTAGTGGGTTGTTCTCTGTGACACACCATCCCTCTCAACCTCTCCTCCAGCAGTCTGATCCTCTCCTCCAGCAGTCTGATCCTCTCCTCCAGCAGTCTCATCCTCTCCTCCAGCAGTCTCATCCTCTCCTCCATCCCCCTCACCCTCTCCTCCAGCAGTCTGATCCTCTCCTCCATCCCCCTCACCCTCTCCTCCAGCAGTCTGATCCTCTCCTCCAGCAGTCTGATCCTCTCCTCCAGCCCCCTCACCCTCTCCTCCAGCAGTCTGATCCTCTCCTCCAACAGTCTGATCCTCTCCTCCAGCAGTCTGATCCTCTCCTCCAGCCCCCTCACCCTCTCCTCCAGCAGTCTGATCCTCTCCTCCAGCAGTCTGATCCTCTCCTCCATCCCTCTCAACCTCTCCTCCAACAGTCTGATCCTCTCCTCCAGCAGTCTGATCCTCTCCTCCATCCCCCTCACCCTCTCCTCCAGCAGTCTGATCCTCTCCTCCAGCAGTCTGATTCTCTCCTCCAGCCCCCTCACCCACTCCTCCAGCAGTCTGATCCTCTCCTCTAGTGCTCTGTTCTTCTCCTGCTTTGCTTTTTGTATTGTTAAAGTTATCTCACCACAGTCCAGAGTGCAGATATGTCTCTCTCCACCTCCAGCTCTCTGGGTCTGGTTAAGGGGTTGTTGTGCTGGACTGTTGTCTGAGTCTGTGCTGACTGGAGTGTAATCACCTGCTGTTCCAGCTCCACCTGCCTTACCTCCAGCTGGGTAAATGTATCCTTCATTTCAATGAGGAAGTAGTACTCTGAGCTGGGAGGTTGACTTTCTGCTTGGGGTTGCTCGTCTGTCGGGTTATAAAATGAAGAGGTCTAGTCTGACCCGCTCGGGGTGGGGGTATCTTTCTCAAGGGAGAGCTTCTCCTGCTGGGCTAATTCTTTGATTAGGTGAAAGTCCATCTGAAACTGTTTGGGGTTGCTCTGTACCAATACTGTTCCAGACTTATAGAGATTTATATAAGCTGACTCAGAGTCCTCGTTATCTAGTATCCTGAGTTGCCTCCCCTCGTTAACACCCCCTCTCTTAACAGAGGGGTAGTGTGTTAATATAGCACTGTGCCATGCCAGGGGATGGTTAGTGTTGAAGATGAGGTTGCTGATGTTCACATTTTTATAACAGTCAGCAAAAAGTGTCTCTTGATTTTCCATAAGGAGTTTCATTTTGTGATATTTTCTTCCATTTCATTCTTTATATACACAGGGTACTGTATTATAATTGCCTCTGAGCAGCAGGAGGCAGCTTCTAAGGCCTCTCCATTTGGTTGGAGTAGACTGTGCGAGTCGCCTGCAATTGTGGGGCTAAAGGGCATTGACACCTTTCACTTGACACGTCAGTGCTGTTTGAAGTTGTATCAAGTTTGGCAGCCTTAATTTAGAATTCAGTCCTTATTAAGTAATGTAAGGTATTTTTCTTCTTTGCTTTTGGAAATAGAATATAATTTCAGACTAAACATTACTCACTCAGTTCCAGGTTGGACGGTGTTTTCAGGTCTCTGTTGTTTTCCATGTAAAAGTGAAAAGGACAGAGAGGGGGGAAAAAGAAGATAGATAGAGAAAGAGAGAGATGTCTGAGACATGAGGTCTAGTTCACCGCTCCAGCGCGTGATGAAGCCTTGTTGTCATGGCAACAAAGTCTCTCTGCTCTCCGTGGGAATGGGACTGAATCCTGTTGCAGCTCGACTTTTCCCCAGGGTGAGAGAGGGAGTAAAGTAATGTATAAAGTAATGTAAGGTATTTTTCTTCTTTGCTTTTGGAAATAGAATATAATTTCAGACTAAACATTACTCACTCAGTTCCAGGTTGGACGGTGTTTTCAGGTCTCTGTTGTTTTCCAGAGCGTTTGCTGTATAGCGTTGGAATAGTAATCTTTGGTAGTTGTAAGCCTTCCAGGGGATTCCGTAATTCCGTCCAAAGTCAGGTTGTAGGTTATGAGTTTTGATTTGGAGTGAAGGTTATGTTGTAGAGGGTAGCATCCTGTACATTTCTGTGACAAAAAAATCAAAGTTTATCTAACTCTAAATCTGTCTTTTTCAGAACATGCTGAAAAATGCAGCTCATCTGATCACGGCCTCTCTCTCTCTCTCTCTCTCTCTCTCTCTCTCTCTCTCTCTCTCTCTCTCTCTCTCTCTCTCTCTCTCTCTCTCTCTCTCTCTCTCTCTCTCTCTCTCTCTCTCTATCTCTCTCTCTCTCTCTCTCTCTCTCTCTCTCTCTCTCTCTCTCTCTCTCTCTCTCTCTCTCTGTCTCTGTCTCTGTCTCTGTCTCTGTCTCTGTCTCTGTCTCTGTCTCTGTCTCTGTCTCTGTCTCTGTCTCTCTCTCTCTCTCAATTCAATTCAATTTATGTGGCTTTATTGGCATGGGAAACATATGTTTACATTGCCAAAGCAATCTCTCTCTCACGTTCTTTCTCTTTCCCTCTCTCTCTCCTTGCCCTTTTCTTGTGGCAACAGGTTTTATTTTTCGTGGGTCTGTGTAATCTGAGGGAAATATGTGTCTCTAATATGGTCATACATTTGGCAGGAGGCAGCCTCTCAATAGCAAGGCTATGCTCACTCAAGATGTCCTTCATTTTAGGTCAGTCACAGTGGTCAGGTATTCTGCCACTGTGCACTCTCTGTTTAGGTCCAAATAGCATTCTAGTTTGCTCAGTGTTTTTGTTAATTCTTTCCAATGTGTCAAGTAATTATAATTTTGTTTTCTCATGATTTGGTTGGGTCTAATTGTGTCTCTCTCTCCCCCTCTCTCTCTCTCTGTGTGACGGTAAACAATGAGAAAGATAATGTAAAAGTGAAAAGGACAGAGAGGGGGGAAAAAGAAGATAGATAGAGAAAGAGAGAGATGTCTGAGACATGAGGTCTAGTTCACCGCTCCAGCGCGTGATGAAGCCTTGTTGTCATGGCAACAAAGTCTCTCTGCTCTCCGTGGGAATGGGACTGAATCCTGTTGCAGCTCGAACCTCTTCCGGCGCCGAAAAGAGATGGCCGCATCGCTTCGCGTTCCTTGGAAAATATGCAGTATTTTGTTTTTTTACGTGTTATTTCTTACATCGGTACCCCAGGTAATCTTAGGTTTCATTACATACAGTCGGGAGGAACTACTGAATATACGATTAACGTCAACTCATCATCGTTTTTACCAGGAATATGACTTTCCCGAAACGGATCCAGTGTTTTGCCTTCCACCCAATACAATGGATCTGATCCCAGCCGGCGACCCTGTGCGACGCTGAAAAAGGGGAAAACGAGGCGGTCTCGTGGTCAGGCTTCGGAGACGGGCACATCGCGCTCCACTCCCTAGCATACTACTCGCCAATGTCCAGTCTCTTGACAATAAGGTTGATGAAATCCGAGCACGGGTAGCATTCCAGAGAGACATCAGGGATTGCAACGTGCTCTGCTTCACGGAAACATGGCTAACTCAAGGGACGCTAACGGAGTCGGTGCAGCCAGCTGGTTTCTTCATGCATCGCGCCGACAGAAACAAACATCTTTCCGGTAAGAAGAGGGGCGGGGGGGTATGCCTTATGATTAACGAGAAGTGGTGTGATCATCATAACAACACACAGGAACTCAAGTCATTCTGTTCACCTGATCTAGAACTCCTCACAATCAAATGTCGACCGCATTATCTACCAAGGGAATTCTCTTCAATCATAATCACAGCCGTATATATTCCCCCCCAAGCAGACACATCGATGGCCCTGAACGAACTTTATCTGACTCTTTGTAAACTGGAAACCACACACCCTGAGGCTGCATTCATCGTAGCTGGGGATTTTAACAAGGCTAATCTAAAAACAAAACTCCCTAAATTCTATCAGCATATCGATTGTGCTACCAGGGCTGGAAAAACACTAGACCATTGTTATACTAATTTCCGCGACGCTTATAAGGCCCTCCCCCGCCCCCCTTTCGGAAAAGCTGACCACGACTCCATTTTGTTGATTCCAGCCTACAAACAGAAACTCAAACAACAAGCTCCCGCGCTCAGGTCTGTTCAACGCTGGTCCGACCAATCTGAATCCACGCTTCAAGACTGCTTCGATCACGCGGATTGGAATATGTTCCGCATCGCGTCCAACAACAATATTGACGAATATGCTGATTCGGTGAGCGAGTTCATTAGGAAGTGCATTGACGATGTCGTACCCACAGCAACGATAAAAACATTCCCAAACCAGAAACCGTGGATTGACGGCAGCATTCGCGTGAAACTGAAAGCGCGAACCACTGCTTTTAACCAGGGCAAGGTGACCGGAAGCATGACCGAATACAAACAGTGTAGCTATTCTCTCCGCAAGGCAATCAAACAGGCTAAGTCTCAGTACAGAGACAAAATCGAGTCGCAATTCAACAGCTCAGACACAAGAGGTATGTGGCAGGGTCTACAGTCAATCACGGATTACAAAAAGAAAACCAGCCCCGTCGCGGACCAGGATGTCTTGCTCCCAGACAGGCTAAACAACTTTTTTGCCCGCTTTGAGGACAATACAGTGCCACTGACACGGCCCCCTACCAAAACCTGCGGGCTCTCCTTCACTGCAGCCGAGGTGAGTAAAACATTTAAACGTGTTAACCCTCGCAAGGCTGCAGGCCCAGACGGCATTCCCAGCCGCGTCCTCAGAGCATGCGCAGACCAGCTGGCTGGTGTGTTTACGGACATATTCAATCAATCCTTATCCCAGTCTGCTGTTCCCACATGCTTCAAGAGGGCCACCATTGTTCCTGTTCCCAAGAAAGCTAAGGTAACTGAGCTAAACGACTACCGCCCCGTAGCACTCACTTCCGTCATCATGAAGTGCTTTGAGAGACTAGTCAAGGACCATATCACCTCCACCCTACCGGACACCCTAGACCCACTCCAATTTGCTTACCGACCCAATAGGTCCACAGACGACGCAATCGCAACCACACTGCACACTGCCCTAACCCATCTGGACAAGAGGAATACCCATGTGAGAATGCTGTTCATCGATTACAGCTCAGCATTTAACACCATAGTACCCTCCAAACTCGTCATCAAGCTCGAGACCCTGGGTCTCGACCCCGCCCTGTGCAACTGGGTCCTGGACTTCCTGACGGGCCGCCCCCAGGTGGTGAGGGTAGGTAACAACATCTCCACCCCGCTGATCCTCAACACTGGGGCCCCACAAGGGTGCGTTCTGAGCCCTCTCCTGTACTCCCTGTTCACCCACGACTGCGTGGCCATGCACGCCTCCAACTCAATCATCAAGTTTGCGGATGACACTACAGTGGTAGGCTTGATTACCAACAACGACGAGACGGCCTACAGGGAGGAGGTGAGGGCCCTCGGAGTGTGGTGTCAGGAAAATAACCTCACACTCAACGTCAACAAAACAAAGGAGATGATTGTGGACTTCAGGAAACAGCAGAGGGAGCACCCCCCTATCCACATCGACGGGTCAGTAGTGGAGAAGGTGGAAAGTTTTAAGTTCCTCGGTGTACACATCACGGACAAACTGAATTGGTCCACCCACACAGACAGCGTTGTGAAGAAGGCGCAGCAGCGCCTCTTCAACCTCAGGAGGCTGAAGAAATTCGGCTTGTCACCAAAAGCACTCACAAACTTCTACAGATGCACAATCGAGAGCATCCTGTCGGGCTGTATCACCGCCTGGTACGGCAACTGCTCCGCCCACAACCGTAAGGCTCTCCAGAGGGTAGTGAGGTCTGCAGAACGCATCACCAGGGGCAAACTACCTGCCCTCCAGGACACCTACACCACCCGATGTCACAGGAAGGCCATAAAGATCATCAAGGACAACAACCACCCAAGCCACTGCCTGTTCACCCCGCTATCATCCAGAAGGCGAGGTCAGTACAGGTGCATCAAAGCAGGGACCGAGAGACTGAAAAACAGCTTCTATCTCAAGGCCATCAGACTGTTAAACAGCCACCACTAACATTTAGCGGCCGCTGCCAACATACTGACTCAACTCCAGCCACTTTAAAAATGGGAATTGATGGAAATTATGTAAAAATGTACCACTAGCCACTTTAAACAATGCCACTTAATACAATGTTTACATACCCTACATTACCCATCTCATATGTATATACTGTACTCTATATCATCTACTGCATCTTGCCATCTTTATGTAATACATGTACCACTAGCCACTTTAAACTATGCCACTTTATGTTTACATACCCTACAGTACTCATCTCATATGTATATACCGTACTCTATACCATCTACTGCATCTGCCATGCCGTTCTGTACCACCACTCATTCATATATCTTTATGTACATATTCTTTATCCCTTTACACTTGTGTGTGTGTGTAAGGTAGTAGTTGTGGAATTGTTAGGTTAGATTACTGTTGGTTATTACTGCATTGTCGGAACTAGAAGCACAAGCATTTCGCTACACTCGCATTAACATCTGCTAACCATGTGTATGTGACTAATAAAATTTGATTTGATTTGATTTGATTTGACTTTGCCCCAGGGTGAGAGAGGGGGGGGAGAGGGGGAGAGGGAGAGAGAGAGAGCACAGAGACCCAAATGGTGAATTACACCTTCATTACTGTGAGACTTTTAAACTCTATAAACGTACACTCAGAACCAAAAAAAACACAGCACAACAGCAAAACAACTTCAGGCAAAATTGGAAAAAATATATAAATAAAATCTAAACAAGATGAATTAGCCATACAAAATGGTGACATATGGACAACCCATTTTAAAACACTCTACAACACCGTTCAAATTGATGCAAACGCAGAACAACGACAAATTCATGAGCAGTTCAATGGGTTAGAAAAATCTACAAAGGACAATGAAAATCCATTGGACACCCCAATTACTGACCAGGAGCTCTATAAGAAACCCCCGGCCCTCAAATTTAAAAAAGCATGCTGACCTCAAATTCACTAGTGCAAAATGTAAATTGGCTATATTAAAACTGTTTAATTTGATCCTGAGTGTAGGTTATTTCCCTGACATCTGGAATCAAGGACTCATAACCCCAATCTTTAAGAACGGAGACAAATTTCACCCTAACATTTACATTTGGCATTTGTGTGAACAGTAACCTGGGGAAGGTTTTCATTATAAATGTAAGAGTTCTAAACTTCCTTAATAAGCACAATGTCTTGAATAAAAGCCAAATTGGATTTATACCAAAACATCACACGACCGATCATATTTATACCCTATACACCCTGATAGATAAACATGTCCACCAAAATAATACCAAAATGTACGCTTGCTTTATCAACTTCCAAAAAGTATTTGATTCTATTTGGCATACAGGACTGTTCTACAAAGTTATTGAAAGTGGTGTAGGGGGTAAAACAAATGACAATTAAATCAATGTATACTGGCAATATGTGCAGCATCAAAATTGGCAAGAAAATAACAGAACTCTTTAACCAGGAGCGAGGCGTTCGCCAGGGTTGCAATCTGAGCCCTGCACTCTTCAATTTTTACATCAATGAATTGGCCACTATTCTAGACAAATCCTCAGACCCAGGTGTTATTGTCCACAATTCAGAGGTTAAATGCCTACTCTTCGCAGATGACCTATGCCTGCTGTCACGCACAGCACATGGCATACAGCAGAGCCTGGACCTGCTAGATCACTACTGCCAGACCTGGGCCCTGGCAGTAAACCCCAAAAATACTAAATAATGATTTTCCAGAGAACATCCAGATCTCAGGGAATTAGACCAAAGTTCTCAATTGGTACAAAATATAGAGTACTGCACACAATACAAATACTTAGGTTTTAAAATAAGCTCAACTGGACACCTTAATGAGGCAGTGAATGAACTGAGAGAGAAAGGACGCAGGGCATTCTACACCATTAAAAAAAGAAATTCAAATTGAAATACCTATTAAAATTTGGCTAAAACTAATTGAATGTGTCATTGAACCAATTGCACTTTATGGCAGCGAGGTGTGGGGTCCACTTGCAGAACAAGATTTCACCCAATGGGACAAACACCCCATTGAAACCCTGCATGCAGAGTTCTGTAAGATTATCCTACGTGTCCAGAGGAAAACTACAAACAATGCATGCAGGGCAGAATTAGGCCAATATCCACTAATAATAAAAACTCAGAAAGAGAAGTTAAGTTTTGGAAACATCTAAAATACAGTGACCCCCTCTCATATCATTACCAAGCCTTGCAATGCCAAGAGCTGAGCAAAGAAAAGAGTCCCCTCATCCAGCTGGAAATAACACATATGGAATATGTAGTAACCAAAAAAGTGTTAAACAAATCTAAATATATTTTACTTTTGAGATTCTTCAAGTAGACACCCCTTGCCTTGATGACAGCTTTGCACACTCTTTGCATTCTTTCAACCAGCTTCACCTGGAATGCTTTTCCAACAGTCTTGAAGGAGTTCCCACATATGCTGAGCACTTGTTGGCTGCTCTCTGCAGTCCGACTCTTCCCAAACCATCTCAATTTGGTTGAGGTTGAGGGATTGTGGAAGCCAGGTCATCTGATGCAGCACTCCATCACTCTCCTTCTTGGTCAAATAGCCCTTACACAGCCTGGAGGTGTGTTGGGCCATTGTCCTGTTGAAAAACAAATGATAGTCCTACTAAGCCCAAACCAAATGGGATGGCGTATCACTGCAGAATGCTGCTAAATAAATCACAGACAGTGTCACCAGCAAAACACCAGCACACCATAACACCTCCTCCTCCATGCTTCACGGTGGAAAATACACATGTGGAGATCATCTGTTCACCCACACTGCGTCTCACAAAGACACGGCGGTTGGAACCAAAAATCTCCCGTTTGGACTCCAGACCAAAGGACAGAGCACGCACTTTTCACACAGAAACAGAGAGATTGAACAGAAAGCATAGAACAGAGAGCAGGGAAGGATAGTAGGAGAGGAAATTGTGTGATGTAATTTTTATTGATTTGATATGGGGTTTTGGGGACTGGCTCAAATATACTGTCCTCATTGTGACACACACTCTCTCTCTTTGTCTCTCTCTCTCTCTCTCTCTCTCTCTTTCTCTCTCTCTCTCTCTCTCTCTCTCTCTCTCTCTCTCTCTCTCTCTCTCTCTCTCTCTCTCTCTCTCTCTCTCTCTCTCTCTCTCTCTCTCTCTCTCTCTCTCTCTCTCTCTCTCTCTCTCTCCGCCTCTCTCTCTCTCTCGCCTCTCTCTCTCTCTCTCTCTCTCTCTCTCTCTCTCTCTCTCTCGCCTCTCTCTCTCCGCTCTCTCTCTCTCTCTCTCTCTCTCTCTCTCCGCCTCTCTCTCTCTCTCTCTAGACATAATGGTTTGTATTGACTGGGGCTGGTCATTCAGGGATATTAGCTGGAATAAATGGACAAAGGGCATAAACTCTGATATGCGTATGTACACACAGTAACACACAGACACACACACACAATATACACACACATACACACACACACATTATATATATACACACACACATCCAATATACACAAATACAAAACTATACACACAATCACACACACACACACACCCATACAAACAAACACACAACCACAGTCATAAATACTGTGAAGAGACAAATTATACATACACAATGAGTAAGAACAAACAATCACAGACACACTCAGTTTATCAAACAATGAAGACTTACAGTGTACATGAGTGACAAAAGCACACACACACACACACACACACACACACACACACACACACACACACACACACACACACACACACACACACACACACACACACACACACACACACACACACACACACACACACACACACACACACACACACACACACACACATACACAGTACCATGCTCTGTTCTTTATGCTCCTGACCCTCTGAGAGCCCTGTGTCTCTCCTTCCTTCCCTCCCTCCCTCTAACCCTCTCTGTTCTAACCCTCTCTGTTCTAATCCTCTCTGTTCTAACCCTCTCTGTTCTAACCCTCTCTGTTCTAACCCTCTCTGTTCTAACCCTCTCTGTTCTAACCCTCTCTGCTCTAACCCTCTCTGTTCTAATCCTCTCTGTTCTAACCCTCTCTGTTCTAACCCTCTCTGTTCTAACCCTCTCTGTTCTAACCCTCTCTGTTCTAACCCTCTCTGCTCTAACCCTCTCTGTTCTAATCCTCTCTGTTCTAACCCTCTCTGTTCTAACCCTCTCTGTTCTAACCCTCTCTGTTCTAACCCTAACCCTCTCTATTCTCCCTCCCTCCTACCATCATTCATCCCTCCCTCTCTCTCCCTCTCCCTTCCTCTCTCCTTCTTCCTTACATCCAATACGACACGCTCATTGTCCACCCTCCATCCCAAAAGCCTGGAAGGGATGTGTCACGTCTACTCGCGCCTCTCCTCTTCGGCGCTCGACGTCGCCTGTCTACTAACCAGAGGTCCTGGCAACCCATCACTACACACACCTGGCAACCCTTCATTAGGCACACCTGGACGTTATCACTTCCCTGATTACTCCTCCTATATATAGCACTCCGTTGTCATTTCCCGTCAGGCATTATTGTCTTTGTTTATGTTCTCATGTCCAGACGCTTATCAGGTTTTTGTATCATTACGTGTTCATTTATATTGAACTGTCCAACAGCACCTGCGTCCTAATGCCCATTACAGGATGAGAGAGCCAAGCCTATTGGTTCATAGCTTTAGATCCGCAGTACATACACACACCAACTGATTAATGGACTGATAATGCACAGTATGGTTTCTTTTTCTCTTGCTTTGTTTTGTTCTTTTTTCCATATTATGTCTGTCTCTGATAAACTACCGAGGATATAACATCTATAGAAGAGACAGGAATGCTTATGGGGGAGGTGTTTACTAATACTGTAGAACTCTGTTCTAAAGCTGTATCCGTACCCATTGGATGCAGTGATCACAATATACTTCCAAGGTTCCAAATGCTGGGCCTAAAATAGTGTATAATGCTGTGACTCCTATGTGGATGATGTAAAAAAAATAAAAATTGTTGATCTGATGATTTGTTGATTAATAAGGAGCATCCAGACGCTGCACTTGATGAACTTCTGAAATTGCTTTTTCAAAATTTTTGATAAACATGAACCTGTTAAAACCTCCTCTCTCTTTGATTTGATTTTTTTTCATTATATTTTTGCATATAAAACCAAAAAACAACAAATGTGGGTGGGGTTAAATGTGGAATGTCTGGTCAGGTGCACAGCCAACACTTCCTGTCCTTTCAAAGTAGGTGGTCACCCTTCTAACTTCATTCTATGAATCTATGAATCTATTATCTATTAATTCATTGATTAATAGCTGCCCAAACTGTGCCACCGTGTCAAGAAAAAGTATGATTTCTCTCTACATTACATTTCGTGTGTATTGACTTATTAATTAACTGCTGTTACTGTAAATAGTTAGCTGCATAATATATCCTAGTTTCCTAGCTGACCATTGGTTATCTTATTAAAACCTCTACGGGATGGGTGTTCCTAAACCGGAACGGTTGTTGCTAACGTGCACTAATGTGACTAGAATGACATTGTATACCGACAACTTTCCGGTGACATAGACATGTCTTATATGGGCAGAAAGCTTAAATTATTGTTAATGTAAAAGCAGTGTCCAAATAACAGTAGCTATTACAGTGAAAAAAATACCATGCTACTGTTTGAGGATAGTGCACAACAACAAAACACTTTTATCACGGCAACTGGTTTGATAAATTCACCTCTGAAGGTAAATAATGTACTTACATTCAGTAATCTTGTTCTGATTTGTTATCCTGTGGATCCCAGAGATATTTTTGTTTGATAAAATCAATTTTTATGTTCAAATGTAGGAACTGGGCTCTACAGTTTGACCCCACTGCTGTCTTTGGCTCCACACCCACCCCGCCCAGCCATCTAGATGTGTGAAAGTGAGTGTATAAACTAATGATCCATCATATATGACATTCCTGGGAGTGTGTAAATGTTCATGTTTATTACCATAGCATTTTTGTATTTTTTCTCTAATTATGTACTTGAAAATGTATCAATTGACCAATTCGGCCCATTTAAACAAACTCCTGGCAGACTTGATACAAAATATTGTGCAGCAATGTAATTCTTCACTGGATCAGTCTGAAACTTTGTGCACACACTCCTGCCATCTGGTGGTCAACATCTAACTTACAGCTAGACTCCTATCTGGAAGTATGGCCTTTCTCTTGAATTTCAAAGATGTTTAAAAAAAAAAAAAAATCAAATGGTATTATCTTTTACCACATCTAATGTGTTATATTCTCTTTCATTAATTTCCAATTTCCACAAACTTCAAAGTGTTTCCTTTCAAATGGTATCTTGAACTTCCGACGCCGACAGAGATGGCCGCCTCGCTTCGCGTTCCTAGGAAACTATGCAGTATTTTGTTTTTTTAAGTGTTATTTCTTACATTGTTACCCCAGGTAATCTTAGGTTTTATTACATGCAGTTGGGAGGATCTATTGGATATAAGAGCAACGTCAACTCACCAACATTACGAACAGGAATACGACAGGAATACGCAAAATACTAGTCTCAACGTCAACTGTGAAGAGGCAACTCCAGGATGCTGGCCTTCTAGGCAGAGTTGCAAAGAAAAAGCCATATCTCAGACTGGCCAATACAAAGAAAATATTAAGATGGGCAAAAGAACACAGACACTGGACAGAGGAACTCTGCTTAGAAGCACCTCTTCACTATTGACGTTGAGACTAATGTTTTGCGGGTACTATTTAATGAAGCTGCCTGTTGAGGACTTGTGAGGCCTCTGTTTCTCAAACTAGACACTCTAATGTATTTGTCCTCTTGATCAGTTGTGCACCGGGGCCTCCCACTGCTCTTTCTATTCTGGTTAGAGACAGTTTGCGCTGTTCTGTGAAGGGAGTAGTACACAGCGTTGTACAAGATCTTCAGTTTCTTGGCAATTTCTCGCATGGAATAGCCTTCATTTCTCAGAACAAAAATAGACTGATGAGTTTCAGAAGAAAGTTCTTTGTTTCTGGCCATTTTGAGCCTGTAATCAAACCCACAAATGCTGATGCTCCAGATACTCAACTAGTCTAAAGAATGCCAGTTTTATTGCTTCTTTAATCAGGACAACAGTTTTCAGCTGTGCTAACATAATTGCAAAAGGGTTTTCTAATGATCAATTAGCCTTTTAAAATGATAAACTTGGATTAGCTAACACAACGTGCCATTGGAACACAGGAGTGATGGTTGCTGATAATGGGCCTCTGTACGCCTATGTAGATATTCCATAAGAAAATCTGCCGTTTCCAGCTACAATAGTCATTTAAAACATAGAAAAATGTCTACACTGTATTTATGATCAATTTGATGTTATTTTAATGGACAAAAAATGTGCTTTTCTTTCAAAAACAAGGACATTTCTAAGTGACGCCAAACTTTTGAACGGTAGTGTATACATACATTTGATATGTTACTTATATGTGTCTATAAATGTACCATGTTACTATATATGTGTATACATTTGATATGTTACTGGTGTTGTGTCTATAAATGTACCATGTTACTATATATGTCCGGTGCTATATCAACACATCACATATACAGTACATTTCTCTAGCCGGTGGACAGATTGGCCTATAGCGTATCTATCTTTTAATGGATCTCTATATGGCTGGATGGAACTGGTCACAGCGAGAGAGAGAGGAGAGTGAGAGAGAGAGAGAGAGGAGAGTGAGAGAGAGAGGAGAGTGAGAGAGAGAGAGGAGAGTGAGAGAGAGAGGAGAGTGATAGAGAGAGGAGAATGAGAGAGAAAGGAGAGTGAGAGAGAGAGGAGAGCGAGAGAGAGAGAGAGAGAGGAGAAGCACACACGGAAACAAGTAAACACACACACACACACACACACACACTGGGCAGTGTTTTGACTGAGCAGTGGACATGACCATATGGTATTTTATTAGGTACCCCATTAGCTGCTGTGAAAGCCACAGCTACTCGTCCTGAGGTCCAAACAAAACATGAAACATGACATTACACAAAACATGAATAGACATGAACAGCTCAAGGACAGAACTACAGTACATGCATAAAAAAGGCTGTGTAAGGGCTATTTGACCAAGAAGGAGTGATGGTGTTGCATCAGATGACCTGGCCTCCACAATCACCCTACATCAACCAAATTGAGATGGTTTTGGATGAATTGGAGCGCAGAGTGACGGAAAAGAAGCCAACAAGTGCTCAGCATATGTGGGAACTCCTTCAAGACTGTTGGAAAAGCATTCCAGGTGAAGCTTTTTCAGAGAATGCTAAAGAGTGTGCAAAGCTTTCATCAAGGCAAAGGATGGCTACTTTGAAGAATCTAAATCTAAAATATATTTTCATTTAACACTTTTTCTGCTTACTATATGATTCCATATGTGTTATTTCATAGTTTTGATGTCTTCATTATTATTCTACAATGTAGAAGATAGTACAAATAAAGAAAAACCCTTGAATAAGTAGGTGTGTCCAAACATTTGACTGGTGTTTGTATGTTTTGGTCAATAATATCAGTCTTCACTGAAAGCTGACAGTACAGCTTCCAAATTCTTCTTATTATCAATTTCTTTCAACCAATCATCAGTCATTTGTGTCAGTGCAGTACATTGTCATGACGTTGCCCTGTTGGGTGAGATTTATGATGCCCATAAATACATTTTCCCCTTTTCTCTCCACTCTGCAGAATGGTAACATCAAAAGGTTGGGGAAAGGAACAATATTTCTGTATTCCAACCAGTTAAAAGTGTCCATTGGTACTTAAAGAATATGATGTCAGATAAGTTGGTGTCTGGAACATTATATCTGATGACAGGACGACATAAATTATATATTGGAAAGTCTACACATTCTAGTTATCAGATTCACATGGAATTGTTCTGCAATTTAAATGTTTAAATATGAAACTATTTGTGAAAATATGAAATGTAATTTTAGCTTCTAAATGAGAGAATTGTTTTCATAAGTAAACTATGCTCACTCAGTGGCCACGCCCAAGTGAACAGACATTGGTTGAGATCTATGAAACATGCCCTTCTCTCCCTGTCACGGCCGTCGTCGGAAGGAGACCAAGGTGCAGCGTGGTGAGCGTACATTTTCTTTTATTATAGTAAATGTTGCCAACAAAAAAAGAAACAACAAAAACGACCGTGAAGCTTAACAGGGCATTAGTGCCACTAACAAAGATAACTACCCACAAACACCAAAGGAAAAAAGGCTGCCTAAGTATGATTCCCAATCAGAGACAACGATAGACAGCTGTCCCTGATTGAGGACCATACCCGGCCAAAACATAGAAATACAAAAAATAGAAATAAAGAACATAGAATGCCCACCCAAATCACACCCTGACCAAACCAAATAGAGACATAAAAAGGCTTTCTAAGGTCAGGGCGTGACACTCCCCCAATACAAAAGCCCGTTGACGAAGGTTAACCTTCCCGACGACGTGAGGACTGGTGCCCATACGTTTAAAGGGCTAATTTCAACGTGGAGGTGACGATCACCACACTGGGAGGATGAATTTCTACTAGACCAACCAGAATTCAGCGCGAGCTGATTATGGTATTAACTTTGAACTCTTATTCACTAAAGAAGATGTGATACCCCCTAGAAGTGGAGTTATCAGCTGCAGCTGTAAACGTACGTGGCCTAGGAAAGGACAGACAATCTTCTATGAGAACGGCAGGGTGCTACAACGTATCTGCCCTACAACACTACTACCAGAAATAGTCTTCAAAGGACAAAGGTGATCTCTGCTGGGCAAACCAGTCTTCCATCTTCGACCCATCTATCGAAAGCGCAGCTCAGTGTAAATATATATCTTGCATTTTCCTTTTCCACTTGGGAGGTTATTTGAATGCATAAGATTCTGCATTTAGGGTAGCATAGCTTCTCAAGGTCCGAAAAAGACCCAATCCCTTTGTCCCTCAGTCTTCCCGCTCTTTCATTCAAACCCAACCCCCTTTCTTTGTGTAACTAGCTGTAATATCAGTTTTGTCCGCTAGGGACTTTTTCTTTTATGACATGATTAGTAATCGATGTATGATCCATCCTGTGTATATGTAATTCTATGTGATTATTTAGATATTTAGTAAATAAGCCAATTTTTATATTGCTGATTCAACTTGTTAGTCAGGGTTCGTGAAGATAATCAATAATTTTACAACGTTCAGATGAGACTGAATAAGGTGACAATTAATAATTGACTGCTATTGATATAAAAGATCTTCAGATCTTTAAGAGAGTTTATTCGGAAGACAGCAGCTCTATAAACACTCTTCCGTGGTGTCCCGGGTTAATGGCAAGTTAATTGTTACATGGTTTTATTCAATCACGTAATAAAAGGTTAGGTAATCGATTTGATAAAAAAGCCTGTCATATAATTGAATCAGTCAGACACACGACAACATGTTGAGTGCCCTTCTCTATAAGCATGCTGAAAGTCTGTTGTCAATTTGTTTGCACAGAAATAGTATTGTATTTGGTCAAACACCCATTTTTCCAACAGTTTACTAAGAGCTGGCAGCAAGCTGATTGGTCTGCTGTTAGAATCATTAAAGGCCGCTTTACCACTCTTGGGTAGCGGAATGACTTTGGCTTCCCTCCAGGTCTGAGGACAAACACCTTCCTCTAGACTCAGATTAAAGACATGACAGATAGGAGTGTCTATAGAGTCAGCTACCATCCTCAGTAGCCTTCTAAGTTGTCAATGCCAGGAGGTTTGTCATTTTTCCACCTCTCCCACACAAACTTTATAAAATTAAAACTTGTGATGCTTTTCTTGCATTTTTTCTTGTTTTATGCATGAGTACGATGGTTCACTGTTCATTATTGGCATTTCCTGCTTAAGTTTGCCCACTTTGTCAATTAAGTAATAATTAAAATAATTGGTAACATCAAACGGTTTTCTGATGAATAAACCATCTGATTTAATGAAAGAAGGAGTAAAATGTGTCTTTCTGCCCATAAGTTAATTTACTGTTTGGTATACTCAGTTGGTCTATAAGGGCACAGGACGAGACCCAGATGCAGACATGGGAGGCAGATGGTTTGAGTCTCTGATATTTATTATAATCCAAGGGGCAGGCAAGAGAATGGTCGTGGACAGGCAAAAAGATCATAACATGGTCAGAATCCACGAGGTACAGAGTGGCAGGCAGGCTCGAGGTCAGGGCAAGCAGAATGGTCAGGCAGGCTCGAGGTCAGGGCAAGCAGAATGGTCAGGCAGGCTCGAGGTCAGGGCAAGCAGAATGGTCAGGCAGGCTCGAGGTCAGGGCAAGCAGAATGGTCAGGCAGGCTCGAGGTCAGGGCAAGCAGAATGGTCAGGCAGGCGGGTTCAGAGTCAAGGCAGGCAAGGGTCAAAACCGGGAAGACTAGCAAAAAAAATGAGAAAAGGAAAAAGCAGGAGCGCGGAGTAACAGGTTGGTTGACTTGACAAAACAAGACAAACTGGCACAGACAGACAGGAAACACAGGTATAAGTACCCAGGGGATAATGGGGAAGATGGAGATGGATGACACCTGGAGGGGGTGGAGACAAGCACAAGGACAGGTGAAACAGATCATGGTGTTACATGGTCATCTGTTCTTCATGTAATAGGCTATGTGTTGTGTTGTGTTTACAGATGGAATGGTAATAGCTCTGTCACCACTCTGGTTGCCATGGGACTGTTTGGTTTCCATGGGCCCTAGTTCTCCTCAATTACCCAATGTATCATTCTCCTCTTTGGCCACAGTTAATGAAATGGAGAGCATGCTTACCAAATAGCACATTATTCCCTACATAGTGCACTACTTTTGACTAGGGCTTATAAGTAATAGAGGGCCGTTTGGTGAGCACACAGAGAACAATAGCCCTCAAGAGCTCTCCTAGGTCCACTTATCTCACCATCTACCATAAAGCACCATGGTCATTGAAAACAGTTGATTTATGTATGTTCTGACTACTGCATGGCCATAACATCCTGCATTCAGTTCAAGAACTGTGAAGACCAACAGACAGACGATTTAACCTCTTATGGCTCAAAAATCAGCCGTAAGTATAAGCAGTGGAAAGAGGTGGCCATTTCAAACGGCCTCGTACTCAATTCTTGCTCGTACAATATGCATATTATTTATTACCTTTGGATATAAAACACCTTCTAGTTTCTAAAACAGGTTTAATTATTTCTCTAAGTGAAACATAACTCTTTTTACAGCCCATTTTCTGGAAAAAGTGACATTTCCAAGAAGCTATGTCTCTCTTCAAGATACTCTCTATAAAAGGCCTTGGCACTTAGGACTGTACAAACACGTCACACATCTTCCCCTGGTTGTCATGCGGAAGTGAGAGAAAAAAGGACTTGATTATCTCTGTCAGGGACTGAAAGGAACCTCTTTGAGTGATAAGTGCGCACTTTATATTTTTTTCTGGGCGCGAAGTAGGAACTGGACTGCGCTCCTGGAAAACACTCGTTATAGGTGAATATGACCTCCAGCTTCGATTTTCTTTGATACATGTCACAAAATCATCCTAAAGTATGTTTTTTCAATATACTTTAATTATATTATTGAAATTTATTCTGGACTTTAGACGTGATGCGACGCAAGAATTTTGTCAAGACGGAGAGGTTAGCACGGCATGGCCAGTGTGTCATGCTAATTCAACAGGGACATCGTTCGTTCTAGGTCCAAATGAACACGGTTCTGAACAAAGGACCCTTTGGAGAACATTCTGATGGAAAATCAACAAAGATAAGGACCCAATTTGGGATGCTTTTTCATATATCTGTCGAACTGTGCTATCGCTAGCGTTTGACTAGAATCAATGCTGCTGTGTGTTAGCTATTGTAGTAAGCTAATATAACGATATATTGTGTTTTCGCTGTAAAACACTTCAGAAATCGGAAATATTGTCTGTATTCACAAGATCTTTCTCTTTCATTAGCTATCCACCATATATTTTTCTGAAATCTTTTCTGATGTGAAATTAGAAGTTGACGTTGGTGTCTGTTTTCTCTGGCTACTGCCGTGCGATATCTGACTGTAGCTATGATGGTGGCTAAGATGGTAGCAGTAATGTAAAACTGATTTATAGCTAAAATATTCAACTTTTTCGAACAAAACATAGATTTATTGTGTAACATGTTATAGGACTGTCATCTGAGGGAGTTTTTTCTAGGTTATTTAGGTTAGTTCTAGGTTAGTTAGGTTGGCTTTGCATGCTAGCTGCATGCTAGCTGCATGCTACCGGTGCTGTGAAAAATATCTGTCTCTCTTTTTGTATTTGGTGGTGAGCTAACATGAATATATGTGGTGTTTTCGCTGTAAAACATTTAAAGAATCTGAAATATTGTCTGTATTCACAAGATCTTTCTCTTTCATTAGCTATCCACCATATATTTCTCTGAAATGTTTTCTGATGTGTAATAAGGTAGTTGATGTTGGTGTCTGTATTTTCTCTGGCTACTCCCGTGCGATTTCTTACTGTAGCTATGATGGTAGCAGTAATGTAAAACTGATTTATAGCTAAAATATGCATTTTTTTTGAACAAAACATAGATTTATTGTGTAACATGTTATAGGACTGTCATCTGAGGTAGTTTTTTCTAGGTTATTTAGGTTGGTTTTAGGTTAGTTAGGTTGGCTTGTGCATGCTACTTCATCCTACTTGTGCTGTGAAAAATGTCTGTCCTCTTTTTTATTTGGTGGTGAGCTAACATAAATATATGTGGTGTTTTCTCTGTAAAACATTTAAAAAATCGGACATGTTGGCTGGATTGACAAGATGTTTATCTTTCAAATGCTGTATTGGACTTGTTAATGTGTGAAAGTTAAATATTTTACAAAAATAGATTTTGAATTTCGCGCCCTGCACTTGCAGTGGCTGTTGTCATATTGATCCCGATGTCGGGCTTGCAGCCTGAAGAAGTTTTTTAACAAGGAGTCAAACGGACATTCATTTAGACTGGGATCAGATTTTGTTATTTGTGGTGTTATGTGTGGTGAAGCTCTTCAGCTTTGGTATTACAACCCTGTGTGTACTGTACATTCCATCATCTGTTACATCACTGTAAGTCTCTGTTATGTCACAATGGTTCCCTTCTGTGACATTTCTGACATTCTCCTCCTTGACATCACAATGGATGTAATGTAGACCAAAGACATCAGAGGTCATAGTGATGGTTTAATAAAACATTTTGCAGCTAGTTTAAAGTGTCCAAGTGATTGATGACATCAATCAGCAAACACTGATTCGAAGTCACCATCTCTAACTCACCCTTTCTACCTCACCCTCTCTACCTCACCGTCTCTATCCTCACCATCTCTAGTCACCCTCTCTAACTGGCCGTCTCTAACTCGTCGTCTCTACATCGCCGTCTCTACCTCGCCGTCTCTATCCTCGCCGTCTCTATCCTCGCCGTCTCTATTCTCGCCGTCTCTATCCTCGCCGTCTCTATCCTCACCATCTCTATCCTCACCATCTCTATCCTCACCATCTCTATCCTCACCATCTCTATCCTCACCATCTCTAACTATTTCCTGTTGGTGATATTTGTGAGTGTAAAGGGTGTATAGAATGGAATGTGCTGAATAAAGTAACAGGTAGAGAAGTTGCTTCTCTCTGAATGCTCTGCTGTCATGACAGATCACATGATGTCACGCCCTGGCCATAGAGAGGCTTTTATTATCTATTTTGGTTAGGCCAGGGTGTGACTAGGTTGGGCATTCTAGTTTCTTTATTTCTATGTTTTCTTTTTCTTTGTGTTTGGCCGGGTATGGTTCTCAATCAGAGGCAGCTGTCTATCGTTGTCTCTGATTGAGAACCATACTTAGGTAGCTCTTTTTTCCCACCGGTCTTTGTGGGAAGTTGACTTTGTTTAGGGCACTTTGCCTTTGTGAGCTTCACGGTTTGTTGTTGTAGTGTTTATTGTTTTTGTTCGGTGTCTTTTCCAAATAAAGACAAAATGTACGCTCACCACACTGCACCTTGGTCCTCTTCTTTAAACGGCCGTGACACATGACCCTCTGTTGTTCTGTTTTCTCTCATGACATTGAAACGTTATTGACCAATTTTCAAAAGGACAAATCAATCAATCAACCAATCAATCAATCAAATGTATTTATGAAGCCCTTCTTACATCAGCTGATATCTCAAAGTGCTGTACAGAAACCCAGCCTAAAACCCAAACAGCAAGCAATGCAGGTGTAGAAGCACAGTGGCTAGGAAAAACTCCCTAGAAAGGCCAAAACCTAGGAAGAAACCTAGAGAGGAACCAGGCTATGAGGGGTGGCCAGTCCTCTTCTGGCTGTGCTGGGTGGAGATTATAGCAGAACATGGCCAAGATGTTCAAATGTTCATAGATGACCTGCAGGGTCAAATAATAATAATCACAGTGGTTGTAGAGGGTGCAACAGGTCAGCACCTCAGGAGTAAATGTCAGTTGGCTTTTCATAGCCGATCATTCAGAGTATCTCTACCGCTCCAGCTGTCTCTAGAGAGTTGAAAACAGCAGGTCTGGGACAGGTAGCACGTCCGGTGAACAGGTCAGGGTTCCATAGCAGCAGGCAGAACAGTTGAAACTGGAGCAGCAGCACAACCAGGTGGACTGGGAACAGCAAGGAGTCATCAGGCCAGGTAGTCCTGAGGCATGGTCTTGGGGCTCAGGTCCTCCTCCGAGAGAAAGAAAGAACGAGAGAAAGAGAGAATTAGAGAGCATACTTAAATTCATACAGGACACCGGATAAGACAGGAGAAATACTCCAGATATAACAGACTGACACTAGCCCCCCGACACAAACTATTGCAGCATAAATACTGGAGGCTGAGACAGTAGGGGTCGGGAGACACTGTGGCCCCGTCCGACAATACAAATGGTGAGAGAAAAACACCTCCTCTCTTATCACCCCTTCACTCTTCCGTCCCTTCTTTCTTCTGTCCTCCTATCCTCTCTGTCTCTGTCTCTGTCTCTGTCTCTGTCTCTGTCTCTGTCTCTGTCTCTCTCTGTCTCTGTCTCTCTAAGCGTAAACAGTCTAACCATGGTTTAGGGACAAAATCCAGTTATTTTTTCCCCCAGCCCTGCACAGTTTGCATCTTGAGTGGCTGTAGCTTGGGATACAAAGTGTCGGGAAGAGCAAGGAAGTAGGAGTGACGGAATGAAGGGTCATTAGTGTGTTGCAGTAACACATGGTAACGCTCCCTCACACGTACACAAGTGTAGAGATCTCTGAAACTCCTCAGCCTGAAGTCTCGCCCTTTGAAGTCCTTTTAAAATATCATGATGGGTTGGAACGCTTCAGGAGGGCAGACAGATGTGTTTACGATGACTACTGTCTTTGGCTGGAAAAATGGCTGTGTTTTTCTGTGATTTCGCGGTGACCTAACATAATCGTTTTTGGTGCTTTCGCTGTAAAGCCTATTTGAAATCGGACACTTTGGTGGGATTAACAACAATATTACCTTTAAAATGGTATAAGATACATGTATGTTTGAGGAATTTTAATTATGAGATTTCTGTTGTTTGAATTTTGCACCCTGCACTTTCACTGGCTGTTGTCATATCCTCCCGTTAACGGGATTGCAGCCATAAGAAGTTTTAATCCCACCACAGTGTCCGATTTCAAAAAGGCTTTACGACTAAAGCACACCATCTGATTATCTTAGGCCAGTACCTAGTCACAGAAAAACACAGACATTTCGATAATGAATTGAATTGAATTGCGTGCCCATAGTGAACTGCCTCCTACTCTGGCCCAGATACTAATATATGCATATTATTATTACTATTGGATATAAAACACTCTGAAGTTTCTAAAACTGTTTGAATGATGTCTGTGAGTATAACAGAACTGTAACAGCAGCCTTCCTCCTCTTCACGAGAAGAGAAGGTGTAACAGGGATCGGACCAACACGCAGCGTAGCCAGTGCTCAACATGTTTAATAGACGAAACCGTGAACACTTACAAAAATACAAAATAACAAACTTGGCAAACCGAAAACAGTCCTATCTGGTGCAGAGAACACAAAGACAGAAGACAACCACCCACAAATCCCAACACAAAACAGGCTACCTTAATATGGTTCCCAATCAGAGACAATGACAAACACCTGCCTCTGATTGAGAACCACATCAGGCCAATTGACAATCCCCACATAGAAACACAAAACATAGAATGCCCACCCAGCTCACGTCCTGCCAATTCCAAACAAGGAAAACACACAAGAACTATGGTCAGAACGTGACAAGAACTCATTTGGCAGGCAAAAACCTGAGAAAAAATCCAAACAGGAAGTGAGAATTTTGAGACTGGTCAATGTTCAACTCATCGCCGATTCAATTCCCTGTAAGATATGGATCTGTTTGCACTTCCTACGCCTTCCACTAGATGTCAACAGTCTGTAGAACGTGGAATGAAGCCTCTAGTGTGATGTGGGGCCGGATAGGAGATGTTTCAGTCATTGGTCTGGCAGAATGCCAGTTCCTGGTCATGCGCTTTCCTCATGATATCGCCTTGCGTTCCATAACTTCTACAGACACGAAGGAATGCTCCGGTTGGAACGTTATTGGATATATATGATAACAACATCCTGAAGATTGATTCTCTACTTAGTTTGACCAGTTTATTCGACCTGTTATATAACTTTTTGAAGTTTTCGTCCGAGTTCGCCTGCATCTGCGCGAGCGTTTGGACATGTGCACTAAACATGCTAGCAAAAGTAGCTACTTAGACATAAGTAATGGACATTATCGAACAAAACAACGATTTATTGTGGAACTAGGATTCCTGGGAGTGCATTCTGATGAAGATGATCAAAGGTAAGGGAATATTTATGATGTAATTTCGTATTTCTGTTGACTCCAACATGGCGGAGAAATTTTGTTATTTTTTAGCGCCGTCTCAGATTATTGCATGGTTTGCTTTTTACGTAAAGTTTTTTTGAAATCTGACACAGCGGTTGCATTAAGGACAAGTGTATCTTTAATTATATGTAAAACATGTATCTTTCATCAAAGTTTATGATGAGTATTTCTGTTATTTGACGTGGCTCTCTGCAATTTCTCCGGATATTTTGGAGGCGTTTCTGAACATGGCGCCAATGTAAACCGAGATTTGTGGATATAAATATGCACATTATCGAACAAAACATAAATGTATTGTGTAACATGATGTCCTATGAGTGTCATCTGATGAAGATCATCAAAGGTTAGTGATTCATTTTATCTCTATTTCTGCTTTTTGTGACTACTATCTTTTGCTGGGAAAATGGCTGTGTTTTTCTGTGGCTATGTACTGAGCTAACATAATCGTTTGGTGTGCTTTTGCCGTAAATCCTTTTTGAAATCAGACATGTTGGCTGGATTCACAACATGTGTAGCTTTAATTTGGTGTCTTTCATGTGTGATTTCATGAAAGATTCATTTTTATAGTAATATATTTGAATTTGGCGCGCTACATTTTTTCTGGCTTTTGGCCAAGTGGGACGCTACCGTCCCACATATCCCAGAGAAGTTAATGAGAACAACAAAGATTAGGAGATTTCAACACTCACTGTTGGAGACAATAATGCAGGGAGGTAGATTTGCAGAATGATCGAGTGGATACAACAAGAAGAAATGAGATAGAAAGAGAGAAATTAAGGAGTAAAAGGGGTGGATTGAAAGACGAAAAGACTGATAGATGGATCAATTGATTGAGATTAACAATCCAGATTAGTTGTCATTAACCAACCCAATCCCACTTTTCTATAATCCCAGCTCATGGTTCTGACGCTCCTAGGACTCAGCTGGTGTCTCGGAATGGAATAAAGGGTTTTTGTCTGGAACGCTGGGCCTGGCAGACACACAGAACAATACCCGGGACAACACGGAACAATACAGGACAACACAGAACAACACAGGACAAGAGGACAACACTGGACAACAAGTAAAGAGGATCATTTAAATTAATACTCACACACACAAGCACACACATGAGAAGGCCAGCATCCCGGAGTCGCCTCTTCACTGTTGGTGTTGAGACTGGTGTTTTGCGGGTACTATTTAATGAAGCTGCCAGTTGAGGACTTGTGAGGCCTCTGTTTCTCAAACTAGACACTCTAATGTATTTGTCCTCTTGCTCAGTTGTGCACCGGGGCCTCCCACCCCTCTTTCTATTCTGGTTTTCTGTGAAGGGAGTAGTACACAGCGTTGTACGAGATCTTCAGTTTCTTGGCAATTTCTCCCATGGAATAGCCTTCATTTCTCAGAACAAGAACAGACTGACGAGTTTCAGAAGAAAGTTCTTTGTTTCTGTCCATTTTGAGCCTGTAATCGAACCCACAAATGCTGATGCTCCAGATACTTAACTAGTCTAAAGAAGGCCAGTTTTATTGCTTCTTTAATCAGGACAACAGTTTTCAGCTGTGCTAACGTAATTGCGAAAGGGTTTTCTAATGATCAATTAGCCTTTTAAAATGATCAACTTGGATTAGCTAACACAACGTGCCATTGGAACACAGGAGTGATGGTTGCTGATAATGGGCCTCTGTACGCCTATGTAGATATTCCATTAAAAATCAGCCGTTTCCAGCTACAATAGTCATTTACAACATTAACAATGTCTACACTGTATTTCTGATCAATTTGATGTTATTTTAATGGACAAAAATATATGCTTTTCTTTCATAAACAAGGACATTTCTAAGTGACCCCAAATGGTAGTGTATGTGTTGAAGCAATGAGCATGAAGCCACGTTAAACACATCGTAAATAAACACTTCCTGAGCTAAATATGTTTTATTCAGAAACGTGTGACAATCACGTGCTGTGTTGGCTGCCCGCCCCTCTACTTTCCTCCTCTTCTCTCCCCTACTCTCCTCTTCTCTCCTCTTCTCTCCTCTTCTCTCCTCTTCTCTCCTCTTTCCCCCCTCCTCTTCCCTCCTCTTCTCTCCTCTCCTCTCCTCCTCTTCCCTCCTCTTCTCTCTCTCTCTCCCTCCTCCTCTTCCCTCCTCTTCCCATCCTCTTCCCTCCTCTTCTCTCTTCTTCTCTCTCTCTCTCCTCTCCTCTTCCCTCTCCTCCTTCCCTCCTCTTCTCTCTCTCTCTCTCTCCTCCTCTTCCCTCCTCTTCCCTCCTCTTCTCTCCTCTTCTCTCCTCTTACCTCCTCTTCTCTCATCTTCTCTCCTCTTCCCTCCTCTTCTCTCTTCTCTCCTCTTCTCTCCTCTTCCCTCCTCTTCTCTCCTCTTCTCTCCTCTTCCCTCCTCTTCCCTCCTCTTCCCTCCTCTTCCCTCCTCTTCTCTCCTCTTCTCTCCTCTTCTCTCCTCTTCCCTCCTCTTCTCTCCTCTTCTCTCCTCTTCTCTCCTCTTCCCTTCTCTTCTCTCCTCTTCTCTCCACTTCCCTCCTCTTCTCTCCTCTTCTCTCCTAAGAAGAAGAAGAGGTGAGGATGAGGCAGTTTCAGTCTTCCTGTGAAACAGTGACACACATAACAAAAACACACAAAACTCTAAATTCATATTGGTTCAGATTAGTATTCATACCTGGTGGTGGTGGTGTGTGTGTGTGTGTGTGTGTGTGTGTGTGTGTGTGTGTGTGTGTGTGTGTGTGTGTGTGTGTGTGTGTGTGTGTGTGTGTGTGTGTGTGTGTGTGTGTGTGTGTGTGTGTGTGTTTGATGAGCTGAGAGAGGAGCGGGTGTTTGATGAGCTGAGAGGAGCGGGTGTTTGATGAGCTGAGAGAGGAGCGGGTGTTTGATGAGCTGAGAGAGGAGCGGGTGTTTGATGAGCTGAGAGAGGAGCGGGTGTTTGTGAGCTGAGAGAGGAGCGGGTGTTTGATGAGCTGAGAGAAGCGGGTGTTTGATGAGCTGAGAGAGGAGCGGGTGTTTGATGAGCTGAGAGAAGCGGGTGTTTGATGAGCTGAGAGGAGCGGGTGTTTGATGAGCTGAGAGGAGCGGGTGTTTGATGAGCTGAGAGAGGAGCGGGTGTTTGTGAGCTGAGAGGAGCGGGTGTTTGATGAGCTGAGAGAAGCGGGTGTTTGATGAGCTGAGAGGAGCGGGTGTTTGATGAGCTGAGAGGAGCGGGTGTTTGTGAGCTGAGAGAAGCGGGTGTTTGATGAGCTGAGAGAGGAGCGGGTGTTTGTGAGCTGAGAGGAGCGGGTGTTTGATGAGCTGAGAGAAGCGGGTGTTTGATGAGCTGAGAGAGGAGCGGGTGTTTGATGAGCTGAGAGGAGCGGGTGTTTGATGAGCTGAGAGAGGAGCGGGTGTTTGATGAGCTGAGAGAGGAGCGGGTGTTTGTGAGCTGAGAGAGGAGCGGGTGTTTGATGAGCTGAGAGAAGCGGGTGTTTGATGAGCTGAGAGAAGCGGGTGTTTGATGAGCTGAGAGAGGAGCGGGTGTTTGTGAGCTGAGAGAGGAGCGGGTGTTTGTGAGCTGAGAGAGAAGTGGGTGTTTGTGAGCTGGAAATGGCAGAGCCTCTCACAAACACAAACACAAATACACACACTTATCACATTTTTTTATAAAGAATGACAGAAAAATAACAACAATTATATTCTCCCCAAGAGAACTGGAGTTCAATCTAATCCATTGGTTGATACCTGAGGGGAATCTCACACACACACACACACACACACACACACACACACACACACACACACACACACACACACACACACACACACACACACACACACACACACACACACACACACACACACATCCGCTGGATACGTGAGCGCCATAGGAAATCCACAATGGTTGTCATGGAGCCCACATAGCAACTGGGATAGTGGTGGGAGAGGGGGATGGGAGAGAGATATGTGGGAGAGAGAGGGGGTGGGAGAGAGAGGAGGGTGGGAGAGAGAGGAGGTGGGAGAGGGGGGTGGGAGAGAGAGGGGGGTGGGAGAGAGAGGGGGGTGGGAGAGAGAGGGGGGTGGGAGAGAGAGGAGGGTGGGAGAGAGAGGAGGGTGGGAGAGGGGGGGGGGAGAGAGAGGGGGTGGGAGAGAGAGGAGGGTGGGAGTGAGAGGAGGGTGGGAGAGAGAGGGGGTGGGAGAGAGAGGAGGGTGGGAGAGAGATATGTGGGAGAGAGAGGGGGGTGGGAGAGAGATATGTGGGAGAGAGAGGGGGGTGGGAGAGAGAGGAGGGTGGGAGAGAGAGGAGGGTGGGAGAGAGAGGGGGTGGGAGAGGGGGGTGGGAGAGAGAGGAGGGTGGGAGAGAGAGGAGGGTGGGAGAGGGGGGTGGGAGAGAGATATGTGGGAGAGGGAGGGGGGTGGGAGAGAGAGGAGGGTGGGAGAGAGAGGAG
>NC_092111.1:39805376-39918873 GCF_045679555.1 Salvelinus alpinus | reverse complement strand
GACTTAGTTAGTTAGTTAAGAAAAGGGATTAATTGGTTAGTTAGAAAAGGGATTAGTTAGTTAGTTAGAAAATGTATTAGTTAGTTAATTAGTTAGTTAGGTAGTTAGTTAGAAAAGTAATTAGTTAGTTAGTTAGTTAGTTAGTTAGAAAAGGGATTAGTTAGTCGGTTGGTTGGTTGGTTAGTTAGTTAGTTGATTAGAAAGGGGATTAGATAGTTAGTTTGTTAGAAAATTGATGAGTTAGTTAGTTAGTTAGTTAGAAAAGGGATTAGTTAGTTAGTTAGGTAGTTAGAAAATTGATTAGTTAGTTAGTTAGTTAGTTAGAAAAGGTATTAGTTAGTTAATTAGTTAGTTAGTTAGTTAGTTAGTTAGTTAGTTAGTTAGTTAGTTAGAAAAGTAATTTGTTAGTTAGTTAGTTAGTTAGTTAGAAAAGGGATTAGTTAGTTAGTTAGTTAGTTAGTTAGTTCGAACATGGATTAGTTAGTCAGTTGGTTGGTTAGTTAGAAAGGGGATTAGATAGTTAGTTAGTTAGAAAATTGATTAGTTAGTTAGTTAGAAAATTGATTAGTTAGTTAGTTAGTTAGTTCGTTAGTTTGTTAGTTTGTTAGTTTGTTAGTTTGTTAGTTCGTTAGTTTGTTAGTTACTTACTTACTTAGTTACTTAGTTACTTAGTTAGACAATTGATTAGTTAATTAATTAGTTAGTTAGTTAGTTAGTTAGTTAGTTAGTTAGTTAGTTAGTTAGTTAGAAAAGGGGTAGACAAACTGAACTAGAGATGTGGGGAGTTAGTTAGTTATTTAGTAAGTCAGTTAGACATATTAGATAGTTAGAAAGGGGGTTTGTTTGGCTAACTTAACTAAATAGAACAGAGTGGAAGATAGTGGTGAGAGAGAGGGAAGATAGTGGTGAGAGAGAGGGAAGATAGTGGTGAGAGAGAGGGAAGATAGTAGTGAGAGAGAGGGAAGATAGTAGTGAGAGAGAGGGAATATAGTAGTGAGAGAGAGGGAAGATAGTGGTGAGAGAGAGGGAAGATAGTGGTGAGAGAGAGGGAAGATAGTAGTGAGAGAGAGGGAAGATATTAGTGAGAGAGAGGGAAGATAGTAGTGAGAGAGGGAAAATAGTAGTGAGAGAGAGGGAAGATAGTAGTGAGAGAGAGGGAAGATAGTAGTGAGAAAGAGGGAAGATAGTAGTGAGAGAGAGGGAAGATAGTAGTGAGAGAGAGGGAAGATAGTAGTGAGAGAGAAGGGAAGATAGTAGTGAGAGACAGGGAAGATAGTAGTGAGAGAGAGGGAAGATAGTAGTGAGAGAGGGAATATAGTAGTGAGAGAGAGGGAAGATAGTGGTGAGAGAGAGGGAAGATAGCGGTGAGAGAGAGGGAAGATAGTAGTGAGAGAGAGGGAAGATAGTGGTGAGAGAGAGGGAAGATAGTAGTGAAAAAGAGGGAAGATAGCGGTGAGAGAGAGGGAAAATAGTGGTGATAAAGAGGGAAGATAGTGGTGAGAGAGAGGGAAAATAGTAGTGAGAGAGAGGGAAGATAGTGGTGAGAGAGAGGGAAGATAGTGGTGAGAGAGAGGGAAGATAGTAGTGAGAGAGAGGGAAGATAGTAGTGAGAGAGAGGGAAGATAGTGGTGAGAGAGAGGGAAGATAGTAGTGAGAGAGAGGGAAGATAGTGGTGAGAGAGAGGGAAGAAGGTAGTGAGAGAGAGGGAAGATAGTGGTGAAAGAGAGAAGATAATAGTGAGAGAGAGGGAATATAGTGGTGAGAGAAAGGGAAGATAGTAGTGAGAGAGAGGGAAGATAGTAGTGAGAGAGAGGGAAGATAGTGGTGAGAGAGAGGGAAGATAGTAGTGAGAGAGAGGGAAGATAGTAGTGAGAGAGAGGGAAGATAGTGGTGAGAGAGAGGGAAGATAGTAGTGAGAGAGAGGGAAGATAGTAGTGAGAGAGAGGGAAGATAGTAGTGAGAGAGAGGGAAAATAGTGGTGAGAGAGAGGGAAGATAGTAGTGAGAGAGAGGGAAGATAGTAGTGAGAGAGGGGGAAGATAGTAGTGAGAGAGAGGGAAGATAGTAGTGAGAGAGAGGGAAAATAGTGGTGAGAGAGAGGGAAGACAGTAGTGAGAGAGAGGGAAGATAGTAGTGAGAGAGAGGGAAAATAGTGGTGAGAGAGAGGGAAGATAGTAGTGAGAGAGGGAGGATAGTGGTGTGAGAGGGAAGATAGTAGTGAGAGAGAGGGAAGATGGTGGTGTGAGAGGGAAGATAGTAGTGAGAGAGGGAGGATAGTGGTGTGAGAGGGAAAATAGTAGTGAGAGAGAGGGAAGATAGTAGTGAGAGAGAGGGAAGATAGTAGTGAGAGAGAGGGAAGATAGTAGTGAGAGAGAGGGAAAATAGTGGTGAGAGAGAGGGAAGATAGTAGTGAGAGAGAGGGAAGATAGTAGTGAGAGAGGGGGAAGATAGTAGTGAGAGAGAGGGAAGATAGTAGTGAGAGAGAGGGAAAATAGTGGTGAGAGAGAGGGAAGACAGTAGTGAGAGAGAGGGAAGATAGTAGTGAGAGAGAGGGAAAATAGTGGTGAGAGAGAGGGAAGATAGTAGTGAGAGAGAGGGAAGATAGTAGTGAGAGAGAGGGAAGATAGTAGTGAGAGAGAGGGAAAATAGTGGTGAGAGAGAGGGAAGATAGTAGTGAGAGAGAGGGAAGATAGTAGTGAGAGAGGGGGAAGATAGTAGTGAGAGAGAGGGAAAATAGTGGTGAGAGAGAGGGAAGATAGTAGTGAGAGAGAGGGAAGATAGTGGTGAGAGAGGGGGAAGATAGTAGTGAGAGAGAGGGAAGATAGTAGTGAGAGAGAGGGAAAATAGTGGTGAGAGAGAGGGAAGACAGTAGTGAGAGAGAGGGAAGATAGTAGTGAGAGAGAGGGAAAATAGTGGTGAGAGAGAGGGAAGATAGTAGTGAGAGAGGGAGGATAGTGGTGTGAGAGGGAAGATAGTAGTGAGAGAGAGGGAAGATGGTGGTGTGAGAGGGAAGATAGTAGTGAGAGAGGGAGGATAGTGGTGTGAGAGGGAAAATAGTAGTGAGAGAGAGGGAAGATAGTGGTGAGAGAGAGGGAAGATAGTAGTGAGAGAGAGGAAAGATAGTAGTGAGAGAGAGGGAAGATAGTGGTGAGAGAGAGGGAAAATAGTAGTGAGAGAGAGGGAAGATAGTAGTGGGAGAGAGGGAAGATAGTAGTGAGAGAGAGGGAAGATAGTAGTGAGAGAGAGGGAAGATAGTAGTGAGAGAGAGGGAAGATAGTAGTGAGAGAGAGGGAAGATAGTAGTGAGAGAGAGGGAAGATAGTGGTGAGAGAAAGGGACGATAGTAGTGAGAGAGAGGGAAGATAGTAGTGAGAGAGAGGGAAAATAGTAGTGAGAGAGAGAAGATAGTGGTGAGAAAGAAGGAAGATAGTGGTGAGAGAGAGAAGATAGTGGTGAGAAAGAGGGAAGATAGTGGTGAGAGAGAGGGAAGATAGTGGTGAGAGAGAGGGAAGATAGTAGTGAGAGAGAGGGAAGATAGTGGTGAGAGAGAGGGAAGATAGTAGTGAGAGAGAGGGAAGATAGTGGTGAGAGAGAGGGAAGATAGTAGTGAGAGACAGGGAAGATAGTAGTGAGAGAGAGGGAAGATAGTGGTGAGAGAGAGGGAAAATAGTAGTGAGAGAGAGGGAAGATAGTAGTGGGAGAGAGGGAAGATAGTAGTGAGAGAGAGGGAAGATAGTAGTGAGAGAGAGGGAAGATAGTAGTGAGAGAGAGGGAAGATAGTGGTGAAAGAGAGAAGATAATAGTGAGAGAGAGGGAATATAGTGGTGAGAGAAAGGGAAGATAGTAGTGAGAGAGAGGGAAGATAGTAGTGAGAGAGAGGGAAGATAGTAGTGAGAGAGGGAGGATAGTGGTGTGAGAGGGAAGATAGTAGTGAGAGAGAGGGAAGATGGTGGTGTGAGAGGGAAGATAGTAGTGAGAGAGGGAGGATAGTGGTGTGAGAGGGAAAATAGTAGTGAGAGAGAGGGAAGATAGTGGTGAGAGAGAGGGAAGATAGTAGTGAGAGAGAGGAAAGATAGTAGTGAGAGAGAGGGAAGATAGTGGTGAGAGAGAGGGAAAATAGTAGTGAGAGAGAGGGAAGATAGTAGTGGGAGAGAGGGAAGATAGTAGTGAGAGAGAGGGAAGATAGTAGTGAGAGAGAGGGAAGATAGTAGTGAGAGAGAGGGAAGATAGTAGTGAGAGAGAGGGAAGATAGTAGTGAGAGAGAGGGAAGATAGTGGTGAGAGAAAGGGACGATAGTAGTGAGAGAGAGGGAAGATAGTAGTGAGAGAGAGGGAAAATAGTAGTGAGAGAGAGAAGATAGTGGTGAGAAAGAAGGAAGATAGTGGTGAGAGAGAGAAGATAGTGGTGAGAAAGAGGGAAGATAGTGGTGAGAGAGAGGGAAGATAGTGGTGAGAGAGAGGGAAGATAGTAGTGAGAGAGAGGGAAGATAGTGGTGAGAGAGAGGGAAGATAGTAGTGAGAGAGAGGGAAGATAGTGGTGAGAGAGAGGGAAGATAGTAGTGAGAGAGAGGGAAGATAGTAGTGAGAGAGAGGGAAGATAGTGGTGAGAGAGAGGGAAAATAGTAGTGAGAGAGAGGGAAGATAGTAGTGGGAGAGAGGGAAGATAGTAGTGAGAGAGAGGGAAGATAGTAGTGAGAGAGAGGGAAGATAGTAGTGAGAGAGAGGGAAGATAGTGGTGAAAGAGAGAAGATAATAGTGAGAGAGAGGGAATATAGTGGTGAGAGAAAGGGAAGATAGTAGTGAGAGAGAGGGAAGATAGTAGTGAGAGAGAGGGAAGATAGTGGTGAGAGAGAGGGAAGATAGTAGTGAGAGAGAGGGAAGATAGTAGTGAGAGAGAGGGAAGATAGTGGTGAGAGAGAGGGAAGATAGTAGTGAGAGAGAGGGAAGATAGTAGTGAGAGAGAGGGAAGATAGTAGTGAGAGAGAGGGAAAATAGTGGTGAGAGAGAGGGAAGATAGTAGTGAGAGAGAGGGAAGATAGTAGTGAGAGAGGGGGAAGATAGTAGTGAGAGAGAGGGAAGATAGTAGTGAGAGAGAGGGAAAATAGTGGTGAGAGAGAGGGAAGACAGTAGTGAGAGAGAGGGAAGATAGTAGTGAGAGAGAGGGAAAATAGTGGTGAGAGAGAGGGAAGATAGTAGTGAGAGAGGGAGGATAGTGGTGTGAGAGGGAAGATAGTAGTGAGAGAGAGGGAAGATGGTGGTGTGAGAGGGAAGATAGTAGTGAGAGAGGGAGGATAGTGGTGTGAGAGGGAAAATAGTAGTGAGAGAGAGGGAAGATAGTAGTGAGAGAGAGGGAAGATAGTAGTGAGAGAGAGGGAAGATAGTAGTGAGAGAGAGGGAAAATAGTGGTGAGAGAGAGGGAAGATAGTAGTGAGAGAGAGGGAAGATAGTAGTGAGAGAGGGGGAAGATAGTAGTGAGAGAGAGGGAAGATAGTAGTGAGAGAGAGGGAAAATAGTGGTGAGAGAGAGGGAAGACAGTAGTGAGAGAGAGGGAAGATAGTAGTGAGAGAGAGGGAAAATAGTGGTGAGAGAGAGGGAAGATAGTAGTGAGAGAGAGGGAAGATAGTAGTGAGAGAGAGGGAAGATAGTAGTGAGAGAGAGGGAAAATAGTGGTGAGAGAGAGGGAAGATAGTAGTGAGAGAGAGGGAAGATAGTAGTGAGAGAGGGGGAAGATAGTAGTGAGAGAAAGGGAAAATAGTGGTGAGAGAGAGGGAAGATAGTAGTGAGAGAGAGGGAAGATAGTGGTGAGAGAGGGGGAAGATAGTAGTGAGAGAGAGGGAAGATAGTAGTGAGAGAGAGGGAAAATAGTGGTGAGAGAGAGGGAAGACAGTAGTGAGAGAGAGGGAAGATAGTAGTGAGAGAGAGGGAAAATAGTGGTGAGAGAGAGGGAAGATAGTAGTGAGAGAGGGAGGATAGTGGTGTGAGAGGGAAGATAGTAGTGAGAGAGAGGGAAGATGGTGGTGTGAGAGGGAAGATAGTAGTGAGAGAGGGAGGATAGTGGTGTGAGAGGGAAAATAGTAGTGAGAGAGAGGGAAGATAGTGGTGAGAGAGAGGGAAGATAGTAGTGAGAGAGAGGGAAGATAGTAGTGAGAGAGAGGGAAGATAGTGGTGAGAGAGAGGGAAAATAGTAGTGAGAGAGAGGGAAGATAGTAGTGGGAGAGAGGGAAGATAGTAGTGAGAGAGAGGGAAGATAGTAGTGAGAGAGAGGGAAGATAGTAGTGAGAGAGAGGGAAGATAGTAGTGAGAGAGAGGGAAGATAGTAGTGAGATAGAGGGAAGATAGTGGTGAGAGAAAGGGAAGATAGTAGTGAGAGAGAGGGAAGATAGTAGTGAGAGAGAGGGAAAATAGTAGTGAGAGAGAGAAGATAGTGGTGAGAAAGAAGGAAGATAGTGGTGAGAGAGAGAAGATAGTGGTGAGAAAGAGGGAAGATAGTGGTGAGAGAGAGGGAAGATAGTGGTGAGAGAGAGGGAAGATAGTAGTGAGAGAGAGGGAAGATAGTGGTGAGAGAGAGGGAAGATAGTAGTGAAAAAGAGGGAAGATAGCGGTGAGAGAGAGGGAAAATAGTGGTGATAAAGAGGGAAGAGAGTGGTGAGAGAAAGGGAAAATAGTAGTGAGAGGGAAGATAGTGGTGAGAGAGAGGGAAGATAGTGGTGAGAGAGAGGGAAGATAGTAGTGAGAGAGAGGGAAGATAGTAGTGAGAGAGAGGGAAGATAGTGGTGAGAGAGAGGGAAGATAGTAGTGAGAGAGAGGGAAGATAGTGGTGAGAGAGAGGGAAGATTGTAGTGAGAGAGAGGGAAGATAGTGGTGAGAGAGAGAAGATAATAGTGAGAGAGAGGGAATATAGTGGTGAGAGAAAGGGAAGATAGTAGTGAGAGAGAGGGAAGATAGTAGTGAGATAGAGGGAAGATAGTGGTGAGAGAGAGGGAAGATAGTAGTGAGAGAGAGGGAAGATAGTAGTGAGAGAGAGGGAAGATAGTGGTGAGAGAGAGGGAAGATAGTAGTGAGAGAGAGGGAAAATAGTGGTGAGAGAGAGGGAAGATAGTAGTGAGAGAGAGGGAAGATAGTAGTGAGAGAGGGGGGAGATAGTAGTGAGAGAGAGGGAAGATAGTAGTGAGAGAGGGGGGAGATAGTAGTGAGAGAGAGGGAAGATAGTAGTGAGAGAGAGGGAAAATAGTGGTGAGAGAGAGGGAAGATAGTAGTGAGAGAAGGAAGATAGTGGTGTGAGAGGGAAGATAGTAGTGAGAGAGAGGGAAGATAGTAGTGAGAGAGAGGGAAAATAGTGGTGAGAGAGAGGGAAGATAGTAGTGAGAGAGGGAGGATAGTGGTGTGAGAGGGAAGATAGTAGTGAGAGAGAGGGAAGATAGTAGTGAGAGAGGGAGGATAGTGGTGTGAGAGGGAAAATAGTAGTGAGAGAGAGGGAAGATAGTAGTGAGAGAGAGGGAAGATAGTAGTGAGAGAGAGGGAAGATAGTAGTGAGAGAGAGGGAAAATAGTGGTGAGAGAGAGGGAAGATAGTAGTGAGAGAGAGGGAAGATAGTAGTGAGAGAGGGGGAAGATAGTAGTGAGAGAGAGGGAAGATAGTAGTGAGAGAGAGGGAAAATAGTGGTGAGAGAGAGGGAAGACAGTAGTGAGAGAGAGGGAAGATAGTAGTGAGAGAGAGGGAAAATAGTGGTGAGAGAGAGGGAAGATAGTAGTGAGAGAGAGGGAAGATAGTAGTGAGAGAGAGGGAAGATAGTAGTGAGAGAGAGGGAAAATAGTGGTGAGAGAGGGAAGATAGTAGTGAGAGAGAGGGAAGATAGTAGTGAGAGAGGGGGAAGATAGTAGTGAGAGAGAGGGAAAATAGTGGTGAGAGAGAGGGAAGATAGTAGTGAGAGAGCGGGAAGATAGTGGTGAGAGAGGGGGAAGATAGTAGTGAGAGAGAGGGAAGATAGTAGTGAGAGAGAGGGAAAATAGTGGTGAGAGAGAGGGAAGACAGTAGTGAGAGAGAGGGAAGATAGTAGTGAGAGAGAGGGAAAATAGTGGTGAGAGAGAGGGAAGATAGTAGTGAGAGAGGGAGGATAGTGGTGTGAGAGGGAAGATAGTAGTGAGAGAGAGGGAAGATGGTGGTGTGAGAGGGAAGATAGTAGTGAGAGAGGGAGGATAGTGGTGTGAGAGGGAAAATAGTAGTGAGAGAGAGGGAAGATAGTGGTGAGAGAGAGGGAAGATAGTAGTGAGAGAGAGGGAAGATAGTAGTGAGAGAGAGGGAAGATAGTGGTGAGAGAGAGGGAAAATAGTAGTGAGAGAGAGGGAAGATAGTAGTGGGAGAGAGGGAAGATAGTAGTGAGAGAGAGGGAAGATAGTAGTGAGAGAGAGGGAAGATAGTAGTGAGAGAGAGGGAAGATAGTAGTGAGAGAGAGGGAAGATAGTAGTGAGATAGAGGGAAGATAGTGGTGAGAGAAAGGGAAGATAGTAGTGAGAGAGAGGGAAGATAGTAGTGAGAGAGAGGGAAAATAGTAGTGAGAGAGAGAAGATAGTGGTGAGAAAGAAGGAAGATAGTGGTGAGAGAGAGAAGATAGTGGTGAGAAAGAGGGAAGATAGTGGTGAGAGAGAGGGAAGATAGTGGTGAGAGAGAGGGAAGATAGTAGTGAGAGAGAGGGAAGATAGTGGTGAGAGAGAGGGAATATAGTAGTGAAAAAGAGGGAAGATAGCGGTGAGAGAGAGGGAAAATAGTGGTGATAAAGAGGGAAGATAGTGGTGAGAGAGAGGGAAAATAGTAGTGAGAGGGAAGATAGTGGTGAGAGAGAGGGAAGATAGTGGTGAGAGAGAGGGAAGATAGTAGTGAGAGAGAGGGAAGATAGTAGTGAGAGAGAGGGAAGATAGTGGTGAGAGAGAGGGAAGATAGTAGTGAGAGAGAGGGAAGATAGTGGTGAGAGAGAGGGAAGATTGTAGTGAGAGAGAGGGAAGATAGTGGTGAGAGAGAGAAGATAATAGTGCGAGAGAGGGAATATAGTGGTGAGAGAAAGGGAAGATAGTAGTGAGAGAGAGGGAAGATAGTAGTGAGATAGAGGGAAGATAGTGGTGAGAGAGAGGGAAGATAGTAGTGAGAGAGAGGGAAGATAGTAGTGAGAGAGAGGGAAGATAGTGGTGAGAGAGAGGGAAGATAGTAGTGAGAGAGAGGGAAAATAGTGGTGAGAGAGAGGGAAGATAGTAGTGAGAGAGAGGGAAGATAGTAGTGAGAGAGGGGGGAGATAGTAGTGAGAGAGAGGGAAGATAGTAGTGAGAGAGGGGGGAGATAGTAGTGAGAGAGAGGGAAGATAGTAGTGAGAGAGAGGGAAAATAGTGGTGAGAGAGAGGGAAGATAGTAGTGAGAGAAGGAAGATAGTGGTGTGAGAGGGAAGATAGTAGTGAGAGAGAGGGAAGATAGTAGTGAGAGAGAGGGAAAATAGTGGTGAGAGAGAGGGAAGATAGTAGTGAGAGAGGGAGGATAGTGGTGTGAGAGGGAAGATAGTAGTGAGAGAGAGGGAAGATGGTGGTGCGAGAGGGAAGATAGTAGTGAGAGAGGGAGGATAGTGGTGTGAGAGGGAAAATAGTAGTGAGAGAGAGGGAAGATAGTGGTGAGAGAGAGGGAAGATAGTAGTGAGAGAGAGGGAAGATAGTAGTGAGAGAGAGGGAAGATAGTGGTGAGAGAGAGGGAAAATAGTAGTGAGAGAGAGGGAAGATAGTAGTGAGAGAGGGGGGAGATAGTAGTGAGAGAGAGGGAAGATAGTAGTGAGAGAGAGGGAAAATAGTGGTGAGAGAGAGGGAAGACAGTAGTGAGAGAGAGGGAAGATAGTAGTGAGAGAGAGGGAAAATAGTGGTGAGAGAGAGGGAAGATAGTAGTGAGAGAGGGAGGATAGTGGTGTGAGAGGGAAGATAGTAGTGAGAGAGAGGGAAGATGGTGGTGTGAGAGGGAAGATAGTAGTGAGAGAGGGAGGATAGTGGTGTGAGAGGAAAAATAGTAGTGAGAGAGAGGGAAGATAGTGGTGAGAGAGAGGGAAGATAGTAGTGGGAGAGAGGGAAGATAGTAGTGAGAGAGAGGGAAGATAGTGGTGAGAGAGAGGGAAGATAGTAGTGAGAGAGAGGGAAGATAGTAGTGAGAGAGAGGGAAGATAGTAGTGAGAGAGAGGGAAGATAGTAGTGAGAGAGAGGGAAGATAGTAGTGAGAGAGAGGGAAGATAGTAGTGAGAGAGAGGGAAGATAGTAGTGAGAGAGAGGGAAGATAGTAGTGAGAGAGAGGGAAGATAGTGGTGAGAGAAAGGGAAGATAGTAGTGAGAGAGAGGGAAGATAGTAGTGAGAGAGAGAAGATAGTGGTGAGAAAGAAGGAAGATAGTGGTGAGAGAGAGAAGATAGTGGTGAGAAAGAGGGAAGATAGTGGTGAGAGAGAGGGAAGATAGTGGTGAGAGAGAGGGAAGATAGTGGTGAGAGAGAGGGAAGATAGTAGTGAGAGAGAGGGAAAATAGTGGTGAGAGAGAGAAGATAGTGGTGAGAAAGAGGGAAGATAGTGGTGAGAGAGAGGGAAGATAGTGGTGAGAAAGAGGGAAGATAGTGGTGAGAGAGAGGGAAGATAGTGGTGAGAGAGAGAAGATAGTAGTGAGAAAGAGGGAAGATAGTGGTGAGAGAGAGAAGATAGTAGTGAGAAAGAGGGAAGATAGTGGTGAGAGAGAGGGAAGATAGTAGTGAGAGAGAGGGAAAATAGTGGTGAGAGAGAGAATATAGTGGTGAGAGAGAGGGAAGATAGATGTGAGAGAGAGGGAAGATAGTGGTGAGAGAGAGAAGATAGAGGTGAGAAAGAGGGAAGATAGTGGTGAGAGAGAGGGAAGATAGTGGTGAGAGAGAGAAGATAGTGGTGAGAGAGAGGGAAGATAGTAGTGAGAGAGAGGGAAGATAGTGGTGAGAGAGAGGGAAGATAGTAGTGTGAGAGAGGTAAAATAGTAGTGAGAGAGAGGGAAGATAGTGGTGAGAGAGAGGAAGATAGTTGTGAGAGAGAGGGAAAATAGTGGTGAGAGAGAGAAGATAGTGGTGAGAGAGAGGGAAGATAGTGGTGAGAGAGAGGGAAGATAGTAGTGAGAGAGAGGGAAGATAGTAGTGAGAGAGAGGGAAAATAGTGGTGAGAGAGAGAAGATAGTGGTGAGAGAGAGGGAAGATAGTGGTGAGAGAGAGGGAAGATAGTGGTGAGAGAGAGAAGATAGTGGTGAGAAAGAGGGAAGGTGGTGGTGAGAGAGAGGGAAGATAGTGGTGAGAGAGAGAAGATAATGGTGAGAGAGAGAAGATAGTGGTGAGAAAGAGGGAAGATAGTGGTGAGAGAGTGGGAAGATAGTGGTGAGAGAGAGAGAGAAGATAGTGGTGAGAAAGAGGGAGGATAGTGGTGAGAGAGAGGGAAGATAGTGGTGAGAGAGAGGGAAGATAGTGGTGAGAAAGAGGGAAGATAGTGGTTAGAGAGAGGGAAGATAGTGGTGAGAGAGAGAAGATAGTGGTGAGAAAGAGGGAAGATAGTGGTGAGAGAGAGGGAAGATAGTGGTGAGAGAGAGGGAAGATAGTGGTGAGAAAGAGGGAAGATAGTGGTGAGAGAGAGGGAAGATAGTAGTGAGAGAGAGGGAAGATAGTTGTGAGAGAGAGGGAAAATAGTGGTGAGAGAGAGAAGATAGTGGTGAGAGAGAGGGAAGATAGTGGTGAGAGAGAGGGAAGATAGTAGTGAGAGAGAGGGAAGATAGTAGTGAGAGAGAGGGAAAATAGTGGTGAGAGAGAGAAGACAGTGGTGAGAGAGAGGGAAGATAGTGGTGAGAGAGAGGGAAGATAGTGGTGAGAGAGAGAAGATAGTGGTGAGAAAGAGGGAAGGTGGTGGTGAGAGAGAGGGAAGATAGTGGTGAGAGAGAGAAGATAATGGTGAGAGAGAGAAGATAGTGGTGAGAAAGAGGGAAGATAGTGGTGAGAGAGTGGGAAAATAGTGGTGAGAGAGAGGGAAGATAGTGGTGAGAGAGAGAAGATAGTGGTGAGAAAGAGGGAGGATAGTGGTGAGAGAGAGGGAAGATAGTGGTGAGAGAGAGGGAAGATAGTGGTGAGAAAGAGGGAAGATAGTGGTGAGAGAGAGGGAAGATAGTGGTGAGAGAGAGAAGATACTGGTGAGAAAGAGGGAAGATAGTTGTGAGAGAGAGGGAAGATAGTAGTGAGAGAGAGGGAAGATAGTGGTGAGAAAGAGGGAAGATAGTGGTGAGAGAGAGGGAAGATAGTGGTGAGAGAGGGAAGATAGTGGTGAGAAAGAGAAGATCGTGGTGAGAGAGAGAAGATAGTGGTGAGAAAGAGGGAAGATAGTGGTGAGAGAGAGGGAAAATAGTGGTGATAAAGAGGGAAGATAGTGGTGAGAGAGAGGGAAAATAGTAGTGAAAGAGAGGGAAGATAGTGGTGAGAGAGAGGGAAGATAGTGGTGAGAGAGAGGGAAGATAGTAGTGAGAGAGAGGGAAGATAGTAGTGAGAGAGAGGGAAGATAGTGGTGAGAGAGAGGGAAGATAGTGGTGAGAGAGAGGGAAGATAGTAGTGAGAGAGAGGGAAGATAGTGGTGAGAGAGAGGGAAGATTGTAGTGAGAGAGAGGGAAGATAGTGGTGAGAGAGAGAAGATAATAGTGAGAGAGAGGGAATATAGTGGTGAGAGAAAGGGAAGATAGTAGTGAGAGAGAGGGAAGATAGTAGTGAGATAGAGGGAAGATAGTGGTGAGAGAGAGGGAAGATAGTAGTGAGAGAGAGGGAAGATAGTAGTGAGAGAGAGGGAAGATAGTGGTGAGAGAGAGGGAAGATAGTAGTGAGAGAGAGGGAAAATAGTGGTGAGAGAGAGGGAAGATAGTAGTGAGAGAGAGGGAAGATAGTAGTGAGAGAGGGGGGAGATAGTAGTGAGAGAGAGGGAAGATAGTAGTGAGAGAGAGGGAAAATAGTGGTGAGAGAGAGGGAAGATAGTAGTGAGAGAAGGAAGATAGTGGTGTGAGAGGGAAGATAGTAGTGAGAGAGAGGGAAGATAGTATTGAGAGAGAGGGAAAATAGTGGTGAGAGAGAGGGAAGATAGTAGTGAGAGAGGGAGGATAGTGGTGTGAGAGGGAAGATAGTAGTGAGAGAGAGGGAAGATGGTGGTGCGAGAGGGAAGATAGTAGTGAGAGAGGGAGGATAGTGGTGTGAGAGGGAAAATAGTAGTGAGAGAGAGGGAAGATAGTGGTGAGAGAGAGGGAAGATAGTAGTGAGAGAGAGGGAAGATAGTAGTGAGAGAGAGGGAAGATAGTGGTGAGAGAGAGGGAAAATAGTAGTGAGAGAGAGGGAAGATAGTAGTGAGAGAGAGGGAAGATAGTAGTGAGAGAGAGGGAAGATAGTAGTGAGAGAGAGGGAAGATATTAGTGAGAGAGAGGGAAGATATTAGTGAGAGAGAGGGAAGATAGTAGTGAGAGAGAGGGAAGATAGTAGTGAGAGAGAGGGAAGATAGTGGTGAGAGAAAGGGAAGATAGTAGTGAGAGAGAGGGAAGATAGTAGTGAGAGAGAGGGAAGATAGTGGTGAGAGAGAGGGAAGATAGTAGTGAGAGAGAGGGAAGATAGTAGTGAGAGAGAGGGAAGATAGTAGTGAGAGAGAGGGAAAATAGTGGTGAGAGAGAGGGAAGATAGTAGTGAGAGAGAGGGAAGATAGTAGTGAGAGAGAGGGAAAATAGTGGTGAGAGAGAGGGAAGATAGTAGTGAGAGAGAGGGAAAATAGTGGTGAGAGAGAGGGAAGACAGTAGTGAGAGAGAGGGAAGATAGTAGTGAGAGAGAGAAGATAGTAGTGAGAAAGAGGGAAGATAGTGGTGAGAGAGAGGGAAGATAGTAGTGAGAGAGAGGGAAAATAGTGGTGAGAGAGAGAATATAGTGGTGAGAGAGAGGGAAGATAGATGTGAGAGAGAGGGAAGATAGTGGTGAGAGAGAGAAGATAGAGGTGAGAAAGAGGGAAGATAGTGGTGAGAGAGAGGGAAGATAGTGGTGAGAGAGAGAAGATAGTGGTGAGAGAGAGGGAAGATAGTAGTGAGAGAGAGGGAAGATAGTGGTGAGAGAGAGGGAAGATAGTAGTGTGAGAGAGGTAAAATAGTAGTGAGAGAGAGGGAAGATAGTGGTGAGAGAGAGGAAGATAGTTGTGAGAGAGAGGGAAAATAGTGGTGAGAGAGAGAAGATAGTGGTGAGAGAGAGGGAAGATAGTGGTGAGAGAGAGGGAAGATAGTAGTGAGAGAGAGGGAAGATAGTAGTGAGAGAGAGGGAAAATAGTGGTGAGAGAGAGAAGATAGTGGTGAGAGAGAGGGAAGATAGTGGTGAGAGAGAGGGAAGATAGTGGTGAGAGAGAGAAGATAGTGGTGAGAAAGAGGGAAGGTGGTGGTGAGAGAGAGGGAAGATAGTGGTGAGAGAGAGAAGATAATGGTGAGAGAGAGAAGATAGTGGTGAGAAAGAGGGAAGATAGTGGTGAGAGAGTGGGAAGATAGTGGTGAGAGAGAGAGAGAAGATAGTGGTGAGAAAGAGGGAGGATAGTGGTGAGAGAGAGGGAAGATAGTGGTGAGAGAGAGGGAAGATAGTGGTGAGAAAGAGGGAAGATAGTGGTTAGAGAGAGGGAAGATAGTGGTGAGAGAGAGAAGATAGTGGTGAGAAAGAGGGAAGATAGTGGTGAGAGAGAGGGAAGATAGTGGTGAGAGAGAGGGAAGATAGTGGTGAGAAAGAGGGAAGATAGTGGTGAGAGAGAGGGAAGATAGTAGTGAGAGAGAGGGAAGATAGTTGTGAGAGAGAGGGAAAATAGTGGTGAGAGAGAGAAGATAGTGGTGAGAGAGAGGGAAGATAGTGGTGAGAGAGAGGGAAGATAGTAGTGAGAGAGAGGGAAGATAGTAGTGAGAGAGAGGGAAAATAGTGGTGAGAGAGAGAAGACAGTGGTGAGAGAGAGGGAAGATAGTGGTGAGAGAGAGGGAAGATAGTGGTGAGAGAGAGAAGATAGTGGTGAGAAAGAGGGAAGGTGGTGGTGAGAGAGAGGGAAGATAGTGGTGAGAGAGAGAAGATAATGGTGAGAGAGAGAAGATAGTGGTGAGAAAGAGGGAAGATAGTGGTGAGAGAGTGGGAAAATAGTGGTGAGAGAGAGGGAAGATAGTGGTGAGAGAGAGAAGATAGTGGTGAGAAAGAGGGAGGATAGTGGTGAGAGAGAGGGAAGATAGTGGTGAGAGAGAGGGAAGATAGTGGTGAGAAAGAGGGAAGATAGTGGTGAGAGAGAGGGAAGATAGTGGTGAGAGAGAGAAGATACTGGTGAGAAAGAGGGAAGATAGTTGTGAGAGAGAGGGAAGATAGTAGTGAGAGAGAGGGAAGATAGTGGTGAGAAAGAGGGAAGATAGTGGTGAGAGAGAGGGAAGATAGTGGTGAGAGAGGGAAGATAGTGGTGAGAAAGAGAAGATCGTGGTGAGAGAGAGAAGATAGTGGTGAGAAAGAGGGAAGATAGTGGTGAGAGAGAGGGAAAATAGTGGTGATAAAGAGGGAAGATAGTGGTGAGAGAGAGGGAAAATAGTAGTGAAAGAGAGGGAAGATAGTGGTGAGAGAGAGGGAAGATAGTGGTGAGAGAGAGGGAAGATAGTAGTGAGAGAGAGGGAAGATAGTAGTGAGAGAGAGGGAAGATAGTGGTGAGAGAGAGGGAAGATAGTGGTGAGAGAGAGGGAAGATAGTAGTGAGAGAGAGGGAAGATAGTGGTGAGAGAGAGGGAAGATTGTAGTGAGAGAGAGGGAAGATAGTGGTGAGAGAGAGAAGATAATAGTGAGAGAGAGGGAATATAGTGGTGAGAGAAAGGGAAGATAGTAGTGAGAGAGAGGGAAGATAGTAGTGAGATAGAGGGAAGATAGTGGTGAGAGAGAGGGAAGATAGTAGTGAGAGAGAGGGAAGATAGTAGTGAGAGAGAGGGAAGATAGTGGTGAGAGAGAGGGAAGATAGTAGTGAGAGAGAGGGAAAATAGTGGTGAGAGAGAGGGAAGATAGTAGTGAGAGAGAGGGAAGATAGTAGTGAGAGAGGGGGGAGATAGTAGTGAGAGAGAGGGAAGATAGTAGTGAGAGAGAGGGAAAATAGTGGTGAGAGAGAGGGAAGATAGTAGTGAGAGAAGGAAGATAGTGGTGTGAGAGGGAAGATAGTAGTGAGAGAGAGGGAAGATAGTATTGAGAGAGAGGGAAAATAGTGGTGAGAGAGAGGGAAGATAGTAGTGAGAGAGGGAGGATAGTGGTGTGAGAGGGAAGATAGTAGTGAGAGAGAGGGAAGATGGTGGTGCGAGAGGGAAGATAGTAGTGAGAGAGGGAGGATAGTGGTGTGAGAGGGAAAATAGTAGTGAGAGAGAGGGAAGATAGTGGTGAGAGAGAGGGAAGATAGTAGTGAGAGAGAGGGAAGATAGTAGTGAGAGAGAGGGAAGATAGTGGTGAGAGAGAGGGAAAATAGTAGTGAGAGAGAGGGAAGATAGTAGTGAGAGAGAGGGAAGATAGTAGTGAGAGAGAGGGAAGATAGTAGTGAGAGAGAGGGAAGATATTAGTGAGAGAGAGGGAAGATATTAGTGAGAGAGAGGGAAGATAGTAGTGAGAGAGAGGGAAGATAGTAGTGAGAGAGAGGGAAGATAGTGGTGAGAGAAAGGGAAGATAGTAGTGAGAGAGAGGGAAGATAGTAGTGAGAGAGAGGGAAGATAGTGGTGAGAGAGAGGGAAGATAGTAGTGAGAGAGAGGGAAGATAGTAGTGAGAGAGAGGGAAGATAGTAGTGAGAGAGAGGGAAAATAGTGGTGAGAGAGAGGGAAGATAGTAGTGAGAGAGAGGGAAGATAGTAGTGAGAGAGAGGGAAAATAGTGGTGAGAGAGAGGGAAGATAGTAGTGAGAGAGAGGGAAAATAGTGGTGAGAGAGAGGGAAGACAGTAGTGAGAGAGAGGGAAGATAGTAGTGAGAGAGAGTGAAAATAGTGGTGAGAGAGAGGGAAGATAGTAGTGAGAGAGGGAGGATAGTGGTGTGAGAGGGAAGATAGTAGTGAGAGAGAGGGAAGATGGTGGTGAGAGAGAGGGAAGATAGTGGTGAGAGAGAGAAGATAATGGTGAGAGAGAGAAGATAGTGGTGAGAAAGAGGGAAGATAGTGGTGAGAGAGTGGGAAGATAGTGGTGAGAGAGAGAGAGAAGATAGTGGTGAGAAAGAGGGAGGATAGTGGTGAGAGAGAGGGAAGATAGTGGTGAGAGAGAGGGAAGATAGTGGTGAGAAAGAGGGAAGATAGTGGTGAGAGAGAGGGAAGATAGTGGTGAGAGAGAGAAGATAGTGGTGAGAAAGAGGGAAGATAGTGGTGAGAGAGAGGGAAGATAGTGGTGAGAGAGAGGGAAGATAGTGGTGAGAGAGAGGGAAGACAGTAGTGAGAGAGAGGGAAGATAGTAGTGAGAGAGAGTGAAAATAGTGGTGAGAGAGAGGGAAGATAGTGGTGAGAGAGAGGGAAAATAGTGGTGAGAGAGAGGGAAGACAGTAGTGAGAGAGAGGGAAGATAGTAGTGAGAGAGAGTGAAAATAGTGGTGAGAGAGAGGGAAGATAGTAGTGAGAGAGGGAGGATAGTGGTGTGAGAGGGAAGATAGTAGTGAGAGAGAGGGAAGATGGTGGTGAGAGAGAGGGAAGATAGTGGTGAGAGAGAGGGAAGATAGTGGTGAGAGAGAGAAGATAGTGGTGAGAAAGAGGGAAGATAGTGGTGAGAGAGAGGGAAAATAGTAGTGAAAGAGAGGGAAGATAGTGGTGAGAGAGAGGGAAGATAGTGGTGAGAGAGAGGGAAGATAGTAGTGAGAGAGAGGGAAGATAGTAGTGAGAGAGAGGGAAGATAGTAGTGAGAGAGAGGGAAGATAGTGGTGAGAGAGAGGGAAGATAGTAGTGAGAGAGAGGGAAGATAGTGGTGAGAGAGAGGGAAGATTGTAGTGAGAGAGAGGGAAGATAGTGGTGAGAGAGAGAAGATAATAGTGAGAGAGAGGGAATATAGTGGTGAGAGAAAGGGAAGATAGTAGTGAGAGAGAGGGAAGATAGCAGTGAGATAGAGGGAAGATAGTGGTGAGAGAGAGGGAAGATAGTAGTGAGAGAGAGGGAAGATAGTAGTGAGAGAGAGGGAAGATAGTGGTGAGAGACAGGGAAGATAGTAGTGAGAGAGAGGGAAGATAGTAGTGAGAGAGGGGGGAGATAGTAGTGAGAGAGAGGGAAGATAGTAGTGAGAGAGAGGGAAAATAGTGGTGAGAGAGAGGGAAGATAGTAGTGAGAGAAGGAAGATAGTGGTGTGAGAGGGAAGATAGTAGTGAGAGAGAGGGAAGATAGTAGTGAGAGAGAGGGAAAATAGTGGTGAGAGAGAGGGAAGATAGTAGTGAGAGAGGGAGGATAGTGGTGTGAGAGGGAAGATAGTAGTGAGAGAGAGGGAAGATGGTGGTGCGAGAGGGAAGATAGTAGTGAGAGAGGGAGGATAGTGGTGTGAGAGGGAAAATAGTAGTGAGAGAGAGGGAAGATAGTGGTGAGAGAGGGGGAAGATAGTAGTGAGAGAGAGGGAAGATAGTAGTGAGAGAGAGGGAAGATAGTGGTGAGAGAGATGGAAAATAGTAGTGAGAGAGAGGGAAGATAGTAGTGAGAGAGAGGGAAGGTAGTAGTGAGAGAGAGGGAAGATATTAGTGAGAGAGAGGGAAGATAGTAGTGAGAGAGAGGGAAGATAGTAGTGAGAGAGAGGGAAGATAGTAGTGAGAGAGAGGGAAGATAGTGGTGAGAGAAAGGGAAGATAGTAGTGAGAGAGAGGGAAGATAGTAGTGAGAGAGAGGGAAGATAGTGGTGAGAGAGGGAAGATAGTAGTGAGAGAGAGGGAAGATAGTAGTGAGAGAGAGGGAAGATAGTAGTGAGAGAGAGGGAAAATAGTGGTGAGAGAGAGGGAAGATAGTAGTGAGAGAGAGGGAAGATAGTAGTGAGAGAGGGGGGAGATAGTAGTGAGAGAGAGGGAAGATAGTAGTGAGAGAGAGGGAAAATAGTGGTGAGAGAGAGGGAAGACAGTAGTGAGAGAGAGGGAAGATAGTAGTGAGAGAGAGTGAAAATAGTGGTGAGAGAGAGGGAAGATAGTAGTGAGAGAGGGAGGATAGTGGTGTGAGAGGGAAGATAGTAGTGAGAGAGAGGGAAGATGGTGGTGTGAGAGGGAAGATAGTAGTGAGAGAGGGAGGATAGTGGTGTGAGAGGAAAAATAGTAGTGAGAGAGAGGGAAGATAGTGGTGAGAGAGAGGGAAGATAGTAGTGAGAGAGAGGGAAGATAGTAGTGAGAGAGAGGGAAGATAGTGGTGAGAGAGAGGGAAGATAGTAGTGAGAGAGAGGGAAGATAGTAGTGAGAGAGAGGGAAGATAGTAGTGAGAGAGAGGGAAGATAGTAGTGAGAGAGAGGGAAGATAGTAGTGAGAGAGAGGGAAGATAGTAGTGAGAGAGAGGGAAGATAGTAGTGAGAGAGAGGGAAGATAGTAGTGAGAGAGAGGGAAGATAGTGGTGAGAGAAAGGGAAGATAGTAGTGAGAGAGAGGGAAGATAGTAGTGAGAGAGAGAAGATAGTGGTGAGAAAGAAGGAAGATAGTGGTGAGAGAGAGAAGATAGTGGTGAGAAAGAGGGAAGATAGTGGTGAGAGAGAGGGAAGATAGTGGTGAGAGAGAGGGAAGATAGTAGTTAGAGGGAAGATAGTGGTGAGAGAGAGGGAAGATAGTAGTGAGAGAGAGGGAAAATAGTGGTGAGAGAGAGAAGATAGTGGTGAGAAAGAGGGAAGATAGTGGTGAGAGAGAGGGAAGATAGTGGTGAGAAAGAGGGAAGATAGTGGTGAGAGAGAGGGAAGATAGTGGTGAGAGAGAGAAGATAGTAGTGAGAAAGAGGGAAGATAGTGGTGAGAGAGAGAAGATAGTAGTGAGAAAGAGGGAAGATAGTGGTGAGAGAGAGGGAAGATAGTATTGAGAGAGAGGGAAAATAGTGGTGAGAGAGAGAATATAGTGGTGAGAGAGAGGGAAGATAGTGGTGAGAGAGAGGGAAGATAGTGGTGAGAGAGAGAAGATAGAGGTGAGAAAGAGGGAAGATAGTGGTGAGAGAGAGGGAAGATAGTGGTGAGAGAGAGAAGATAGTGGTGAGAGAGAGGGAAGATAGTAGTGAGAGAGAGGGAAGATAGTGGTGAGAGAGAGGGAAGATAGTAGTGTGAGAGAGGTAAAATAGTAGTGAGAGAGAGGGAAGATAGTAGTGAGAGAGAGGAAGATAGTTGTGAGAGAGAGGGAAAATAGTGGTGAGAGAAAGGGAAGATAGTAGTGAGAGAGAGGGAAGATAGTAGTGAGAGAGAGGGAAGATAGTGGTGAGAGAGAGGGAAGATAGTAGTGAGAGAGAGGGAAGATAGTAGTGAGAGAGAGGGAAGATAGTGGTGAGAGAGAGGGAAGATAGTAGTGAGAGAGAGGGAAAATAGTGGTGAGAGAGAGGGAAGATAGTAGTGAGAGAGAGGGAAGATAGTAGTGAGAGAGGGGGGAGATAGTAGTGAGAGAGAGGGAAGATAGTAGTGAGAGAGAGGGAAAATAGTGGTGAGAGAGAGGGAAGATAGTAGTGAGAGAAGGAAGATAGTGGTGTGAGAGGGAAGATAGTAGTGAGAGAGAGGGAAGATAGTAGTGAGAGAGAGGGAAAATAGTGGTGAGAGAGAGGGAAGATAGTAGTGAGAGAGGGAGGATAGTGGTGTGAGAGGGAAGATATTAGTGAGAGAGAGGGAAGATGGTGGTGCGAGAGGGAAGATAGTAGTGAGAGAGAGAGGATAGTCGTGTGAGAGGGAAAATAGTAGTGAGAGAGAGGGAAGATAGTGGTGAGAGAGAGGGAAGATAGTAGTGAGAGAGAGGGAAGATAGTAGTGAGAGAGAGGGAAGATAGTGGTGAGAGAGAGGGAAAATAGTAGTGAGAGAGAGGGAAGATAGTAGTGAGAGAGAGGGAAGATAGTAGTGAGAGAGAGGGAAGATAGTAGTGAGAGAGAGGGAAGATAGTAGTGAGAGAGAGGGAAGATAGTAGTGAGAGAGAGGGAAGATAGTAGTGAGAGAGAGGGAAGATAGTAGTGAGAGAGAGGGAAGATAGTGGTGAGAGAAAGGGAAGATAGTAGTGAGAGAGAGGGAAGATAGTAGTGAGAGAGAGGGAAGATAGTGGTGAGAGAGAGGGAAGATAGTAGTGAGAGAGAGGGAAGATAGTAGTGAGAGAGAGGGAAGATAGTAGTGAGAGAGAGGGAAAATAGTGGTGAGAGAGAGGGAAGATAGTAGTGAGAGAGAGTGAAGATAGTAGTGAGAGAGGGGGGAGATAGTAGTGAGAGAGAGGGAAGATAGTAGTGAGAGAGAGGGAAAATAGTGGTGAGAGAGAGGGAAGACAGTAGTGAGAGAGAGGGAAGATAGTAGTGAGAGAGAGTGAAGATAGTAGTGAGAGAGGGGGGAGATAGTAGTGAGAGAGAGGGAAGATAGTAGTGAGAGAGAGGGAAAATAGTGGTGAGAGAGAGGGAAGACAGTAGTGAGAGAGAGGGAAGATAGTAGTGAGAGAGAGGGAAAATAGTGGTGAGAGAGAGGGAAGATAGTAGTGAGAGAGGGATGATAGTGGTGTGAGAGGGAAGATAGTAGTGAGAGAGAGGGAAGATGGTGGTGTGAGAGGGAAGATAGTAGTGAGAGAGGGAGGATAGTGGTGTGAGAGGAAAAATAGTAGTGAGAGAGAGGGAAGATAGTGGTGAGAGAGAGGGAAGATAGTAGTGAGAGAGAGGGAAGATAGTAGTGAGAGAGAGGGAAGATAGTGGTGAGAGAGAGGGAAGATAGTAGTGAGAGAGAGGGAAGATAGTAGTGAGAGAGAGGGAAGATAGTAGTGAGAGAGAGGGAAGATAGTAGTGAGAGAGAGGGAAGATAGTAGTGAGAGAGAGGGAAGATAGTAGTGAGAGAGAGGGAAGATAGTAGTGAGAGAGAGGGAAGATAGTGAGAGAGAAAGGGAAGATAGTAGTGAGAGAGAGGGAAGATAGTAGTGAGAGAGAGAAGATAGTGGTGAGAAAGAAGGAAGATAGTGGTGAGAGAGAGAAGATAGTGGTGAGAAAGAGGGAAGATAGTGGTGAGAGAGAGGGAAGATAGTGGTGAGAGAGAGGGAAGATAGTAGTTAGAGAGAGGGAAGATAGTGGTGAGAGAGAGGGAAGATAGTAGTGAGAGAGAGGGAAAATAGTGGTGAGAGAGAGAAGATAGTGGTGAGAAAGAGGGAAGATAGTGGTGAGAGAGAGGGAAGATAGTGGTGAGAAAGAGGGAAGATAGTGGTGAGAGAGAGGGAAGATAGTGGTGAGAGAGAGAAGATAGTAGTGAGAAAGAGGGAAGATAGTGGTGAGAGAGAGAAGATAGTAGTGAGAAAGAGGGAAGATAGTGGTGAGAGAGAGGGAAGATAGTAGTGAGAGAGAGGGAAAATAGTGGTGAGAGAGAGAATATAGTGGTGAGAGAGAGGGAAGATAGTGGTGAGAGAGAGGGAAGATAGTGGTGAGAGAGAGAAGATAGTGGTGAGAGAGAGGTAAAATAGTAGTGAGAGAGAGGGAAGATAGTAGTGAGAGAGAGGAAGATAGTTGTGAGAGAGAGGGAAAATAGTGGTGAGAGAGAGAAGATAGTGGTGAGAGAGAGGGAAGATAGTGGTGAGAGAGAGGGAAGATAGTAGTGAGAGAGAGGGAAGATAGTAGTGAGAGAGAGGGAAAATAGTGGTGAGAGAGAGAAAATAGTGGTGAGAGAGAGGGAAGATAGTGGTGAGAGAGAGGGAAGATAGTGGTGAGAGAGAGAAGATAGTGGTGAGAAAGAGGGAAGGTGGTGGTGAGAGAGAGGGAAGATAGTGGTGAGAGAGAGAAGATAATGGTGAGAGAGAGAAGATAGTGGTGAGAAAGAGGGAAGATAGTGGTGAGAGAGTGGGAAGATAGTGGTGAGAGAGAGAGAGAAGATAGTGGTGAGAAAGAGGGAGGATAGTGGTGAGAGAGAGGGAAGATAGTGGTGAGAGAGAGGGAAGATAGTGGTGAGAAAGAGGGAAGATAGTGGTGAGAGAGAGGGAAGATAGTGGTGAGAGAGAGAAGATAGTGGTGAGAAAGAGGGAAGATAGTGGTGAGAGAGAGGGAAGATAGTGGTGAGAGAGAGGGAAGATAGTGGTGAGAAAGAGGGAAGATAGTGGTGAGAGAGAGGGAAGATAGTAGTGAGAGAGAGGGAAGATAGTAGTGAGAGAGAGGGAAGATAGTAGTGAGAGAGAGGGAAGATAGTAGTGAGAGAGAGGGAAGATAGTAGTGAGAGAGAGGGAAGATAGTAGTGAGAGAAAGGGAAGATAGTAGTGCGAGAGAGGGAAGATAGTAGTGAGAGAGAGAAGATAGTGGTGAGAAAGAAGGAAGATAGTGGTGAGAGAGAGAAGATAGTGGTGAGAAAGAGGGAAGATAGTGGTGAGAGAGAGGGAAGATAGTGGTGAGAGAGAGGGAAGATAGTAGTTAGAGAGAGGGAAGATAGTGGTGAGAGAGAGGGAAGATAGTAGTGAGAGAGAGGGAAAATAGTGGTGAGAGAGAGAAGATAGTGGTGAGAAAGAGGGAAGATAGTGGTGAGAGAGAGGGAAGATAGTGGTGAGAAAGAGGGAAGAGAGTGGTGAGAGAGAGGGAAGATAGTGGTGAGAGAGAGAAGATAGTAGTGAGAAAGAGGGAAGATAGTGGTGAGAGAGAGAAGATAGTAGTGAGAAAGAGGGAAGATAGTGGTGAGAGAGAGGGAAGATAGTGGTGAGAGAGAGGGAAGATAGTGGTGAGAGAGAGAAGATAGAGGTGAGAAAGAGGGAAGATAGTGGTGAGAGAGAGGGAAGATAGTGGTGAGAGAGAGAAGATAGTGGTGAGAGAGAGGGAGGATAGTAGTGAGAGAGAGGAAGATAGTGGTGAGAGAGAGGGAAGATAGTAGTGTGAGAGAGGTAAAATAGTAGTGAGAGAGAGGGAAGATAGTAGTGAGAGAGAGGAAGATAGTTGTGAGAGAGAGGGAAAATAGTGGTGAGAGAGAGAAGATAGTGGTGAGAGAGAGGGAAGATAGTGGTGAGAGAGAGGGAAGATAGTAGTGAGAGAGAGGGAAGATAGTAGTGAGAGAGAGGGAAAATAGTGGTGAGAGAGAGAAGATAGTGGTGAGAGAGAGGGAAGATAGTGGTGAGAGAGAGGGAAGATAGTGGTGAGAGAGAGAAGATAGTGGTGAGAAAGAGGGAAGGTGGTGGTGAGAGAGAGGGAAGGCAGTGGTGAGAGAGAGAAGATAATGGTGAGAGAGAGAAGATAGTGGTGAGAAAGAGGGAAGATAGTGGTGAGAGAGAGGGAAGATAGTGGTGAGAGAGAGAAGACAGTAGTGAGAGAGAGGGAAGATAGTAGTGAGAGAGAGGGAAAATAGTGGTGAGAGAGAGGGAAGATAGTAGTGAGAGAGGGAGGATAGTGGTGTGAGAGGGAAGATAGTAGTGAGAGAGAGGGAAGATGGTGGTGTGAGAGGGAAGATAGTAGTGAGAGAGGGAGGATAGTGGTGTGAGAGGGAAAATAGTAGTGAGAGAGAGGGAAGATAGTGGTGAGAGAGAGGGAAGATAGTAGTGAGAGAGAGGAAAGATAGTAGTGAGAGAGAGGGAAAATAGTAGTGAGAGAGAGGGAAGATAGTAGTGGGAGAGAGGGAAGATAGTAGTGAGAGAGAGGGAAGATAGTAGTGAGAGAGAGGGAAGATAGTAGTGAGAGAGAGGGAAGATAGTAGTGAGAGAGAGGGAAGATAGTAGTGAGAGAGAGGGAAGATAGTGGTGAGAGAAAGGGACGATAGTAGTGAGAGAGAGGGAAGATAGTAGTGAGAGAGAGGGAAAATAGTAGTGAGAGAGAGAAGATAGTGGTGAGAAAGAAGGAAGATAGTGGTGAGAGAGAGGGAAGATAGTAGTGAGAGAGAGGGAAGATAGTGGTGAGAGAGAGGGAAAATAGTAGTGAGAGAGAGGGAAGATAGTAGTGGGAGAGAGGGAAGATAGTAGTGAGAGAGAGGGAAGATAGTAGTGAGAGAGAGGGAAGATAGTAGTGAGAGAGAGGGAAGATAGTGGTGAAAGAGAGAAGATAATAGTGAGAGAGAGGGAATATAGTGGTGAGAGAAAGGGAAGATAGTAGTGAGAGAGAGGGAAGATAGTAGTGAGAGAGAGGGAAGATAGTGGTGAGAGAGAGGGAAGATAGTAGTGAGAGAGAGGGAAGATAGTAGTGAGAGAGAGGGAAGATAGTGGTGAGAGAGAGGGAAGATAGTAGTGAGAGAGAGGGAAGATAGTAGTGAGAGAGAGGGAAGATAGTAGTGAGAGAGAGGGAAAATAGTGGTGAGAGAGAGGGAAGATAGTAGTGAGAGAGAGGGAAGATAGTAGTGAGAGAGGGGGAAGATAGTAGTGAGAGAGAGGGAAGATAGTAGTGAGAGAGAGGGAAAATAGTGGTGAGAGAGAGGGAAGACAGTAGTGAGAGAGAGGGAAGATAGTAGTGAGAGAGAGGGAAAATAGTGGTGAGAGAGAGGGAAGATAGTAGTGAGAGAGGGAGGATAGTGGTGTGAGAGGGAAGATAGTAGTGAGAGAGAGGGAAGATGGTGGTGTGAGAGGGAAGATAGTAGTGAGAGAGGGAGGATAGTGGTGTGAGAGGGAAAATAGTAGTGAGAGAGAGGGAAGATAGTAGTGAGAGAGAGGGAAGATAGTAGTGAGAGAGAGGGAAGATAGTAGTGAGAGAGAGGGAAAATAGTGGTGAGAGAGAGGGAAGATAGTAGTGAGAGAGAGGGAAGATAGTAGTGAGAGAGGGGGAAGATAGTAGTGAGAGAGAGGGAAGATAGTAGTGAGAGAGAGGGAAAATAGTGGTGAGAGAGAGGGAAGACAGTAGTGAGAGAGAGGGAAGATAGTAGTGAGAGAGAGGGAAAATAGTGGTGAGAGAGAGGGAAGATAGTAGTGAGAGAGAGGGAAGATAGTAGTGAGAGAGAGGGAAGATAGTAGTGAGAGAGAGGGAAAATAGTGGTGAGAGAGAGGGAAGATAGTAGTGAGAGAGAGGGAAGATAGTAGTGAGAGAGGGGGAAGATAGTAGTGAGAGAAAGGGAAAATAGTGGTGAGAGAGAGGGAAGATAGTAGTGAGAGAGAGGGAAGATAGTGGTGAGAGAGGGGGAAGATAGTAGTGAGAGAGAGGGAAGATAGTAGTGAGAGAGAGGGAAAATAGTGGTGAGAGAGAGGGAAGACAGTAGTGAGAGAGAGGGAAGATAGTAGTGAGAGAGAGGGAAAATAGTGGTGAGAGAGAGGGAAGATAGTAGTGAGAGAGGGAGGATAGTGGTGTGAGAGGGAAGATAGTAGTGAGAGAGAGGGAAGATGGTGGTGTGAGAGGGAAGATAGTAGTGAGAGAGGGAGGATAGTGGTGTGAGAGGGAAAATAGTAGTGAGAGAGAGGGAAGATAGTGGTGAGAGAGAGGGAAGATAGTAGTGAGAGAGAGGGAAGATAGTAGTGAGAGAGAGGGAAGATAGTGGTGAGAGAGAGGGAAAATAGTAGTGAGAGAGAGGGAAGATAGTAGTGGGAGAGAGGGAAGATAGTAGTGAGAGAGAGGGAAGATAGTAGTGAGAGAGAGGGAAGATAGTAGTGAGAGAGAGGGAAGATAGTAGTGAGAGAGAGGGAAGATAGTAGTGAGATAGAGGGAAGATAGTGGTGAGAGAAAGGGAAGATAGTAGTGAGAGAGAGGGAAGATAGTAGTGAGAGAGAGGGAAAATAGTAGTGAGAGAGAGAAGATAGTGGTGAGAAAGAAGGAAGATAGTGGTGAGAGAGAGAAGATAGTGGTGAGAAAGAGGGAAGATAGTGGTGAGAGAGAGGGAAGATAGTGGTGAGAGAAAGGGAAGATAGTAGTGAGAGAGAGGGAAGATAGTGGTGAGAGAGAGGGAAGATAGTAGTGAAAAAGAGGGAAGATAGCGGTGAGAGAGAGGGAAAATAGTGGTGATAAAGAGGGAAGAGAGTGGTGAGAGAAAGGGAAAATAGTAGTGAGAGGGAAGATAGTGGTGAGAGAGAGGGAAGATAGTGGTGAGAGAGAGGGAAGATAGTAGTGAGAGAGAGGGAAGATAGTAGTGAGAGAGAGGGAAAATAGTGGTGAGAGAGAGGGAAGATAGTGGTGTGAGAGGGAAGATAGTAGTGAGAGAGAGGGAAGATAGTAGTGAGAGAGAGGGAAAATAGTGGTGAGAGAGAGGGAAGATAGTAGTGAGAGAGGGGGGAGATAGTAGTGAGAGAGAGGGAAGATAGTAGTGAGAGAGGGGGGAGATAGTAGTGAGAGAGAGGGAAGATAGTAGTGAGAGAGAGGGAAAATAGTGGTGAGAGAGAGGGAAGATAGTAGTGAGAGAAGGAAGATAGTGGTGTGAGAGGGAAGATAGTAGTGAGAGAGAGGGAAGATAGTAGTGAGAGAGAGGGAAAATAGTGGTGAGAGAGAGGGAAGATAGTAGTGAGAGAGGGAGGATAGTGGTGTGAGAGGGAAGATAGTAGTGAGAGAGAGGGAAGATAGTAGTGAGAGAGGGAGGATAGTGGTGTGAGAGGGAAAATAGTAGTGAGAGAGAGGGAAGATAGTAGTGAGAGAGAGGGAAGATAGTAGTGAGAGAGAGGGAAGATAGTAGTGAGAGAGAGGGAAAATAGTGGTGAGAGAGAGGGAAGATAGTAGTGAGAGAGAGGGAAGATAGTAGTGAGAGAGGGGGAAGATAGTAGTGAGAGAGAGGGAAGATAGTAGTGAGAGAGAGGGAAAATAGTGGTGAGAGAGAGGGAAGACAGTAGTGAGAGAGAGGGAAGATAGTAGTGAGAGAGAGGGAAAATAGTGGTGAGAGAGAGGGAAGATAGTAGTGAGAGAGAGGGAAGATAGTGGTGAGAGAGAGGGAAGATAGTAGTGAGAGAGAGGGAAAATAGTGGTGAGAGAGGGAAGATAGTAGTGAGAGAGAGGGAAGATAGTAGTGAGAGAGGGGGAAGATAGTAGTGAGAGAGAGGGAAAATAGTGGTGAGAGAGAGGGAAGATAGTAGTGAGAGAGAGGGAAAATAGTGGTGAGAGAGAGGGAAGACAGTAGTGAGAGAGAGGGAAGATAGTAGTGAGAGAGAGGGAAAATAGTGGTGAGAGAGAGGGAAGATAGTAGTGAGAGAGGGAGGATAGTGGTGTGAGAGGGAAGATAGTAGTGAGAGAGAGGGAAGATGGTGGTGTGAGAGGGAAGATAGTAGTGAGATAGAGGGAAGATAGTGGTGAGAGAGAGGGAAGATAGTAGTGAGAGAGAGGGAAGATAGTAGTGAGAGAGAGGGAAGATAGTGGTGAGAGAGAGGGAAGATAGTAGTGAGAGAGAGGGAAAATAGTGGTGAGAGAGAGGGAAGATAGTAGTGAGAGAGAGGGAAGATAGTAGTGAGAGAGGGGGGAGATAGTAGTGAGAGAGAGGGAAGATAGTAGTGAGAGAGAGGGAAAATAGTGGTGAGAGAGAGGGAAGATAGTAGTGAGAGAGGGAGGATAGTGGTGTGAGAGGGAAGATAGTAGTGAGAGAGAGGGAAGATAGTAGTGAGAGAGGGAGGATAGTGGTGTGAGAGGGAAAATAGTAGTGAGAGAGAGGGAAGATAGTAGTGAGAGAGAGGGAAGATAGTAGTGAGAGAGAGGGAAGATAGTAGTGAGAGAGAGGGAAAATAGTGGTGAGAGAGAGGGAAGATAGTAGTGAGAGAGAGGGAAGATAGTAGTGAGAGAGGGGGAAGATAGTAGTGAGAGAGAGGGAAGATAGTAGTGAGAGAGAGGGAAAATAGTGGTGAGAGAGAGGGAAGACAGTAGTGAGAGAGAGGGAAGATAGTAGTGAGAGAGAGGGAAAATAGTGGTGAGAGAGAGGGAAGATAGTAGTGAGAGAGAGGGAAGATAGTAGTGAGAGAGAGGGAAGATGGTGGTGTGAGAGGGAAGATAGTAGTGAGAGAGGGAGGATAGTGGTGTGAGAGGGAAGATAGTAGTGAGAGAGAGGGAAGATGGTGGTGTGAGAGGGAAGATAGTAGTGAGAGAGGGAGGATAGTGGTGTGAGAGGGAAAATAGTAGTGAGAGAGAGGGAAGATAGTGGTGAGAGAGAGGGAAGATAGTAGTGAGAGAGAGGGAAGATAGTAGTGAGAGAGAGGGAAGATAGTGGTGAGAGAGAGGGAAAATAGTAGTGAGAGAGAGGGAAGATAGTAGTGAGAGAGAGGGAAGATAGTAGTGAGAGAGAGGGAAGATAGTAGTGAGAGAGAGGGAAGATAGTAGTGAGAGAGAGGGAAGATAGTAGTGAGAGAGAGGGAAGATAGTAGTGAGATAGAGGGAAGATAGTGGTGAGAGAAAGGGAAGATAGTAGTGAGAGAGAGGGAAGATAGTAGTGAGAGAGAGGGAAAATAGTAGTGAGAGAGAGAAGATAGTGGTGAGAAAGAAGGAAGATAGTGGTGAGAGAGAGAAGATAGTGGTGAGAAAGAGGGAAGATAGTGGTGAGAGAGAGGGAAGATAGTGGTGAGAGAGAGGGAAGATAGTAGTGAGAGAGAGGGAAGATAGTGGTGAGAGAGAGGGAATATAGTAGTGAAAAAGAGGGAAGATAGCGGTGAGAGAGAGGGAAAATAGTGGTGATAAAGAGGGAAGATAGTGGTGAGAGAGAGGGAAAATAGTAGTGAGAGGGAAGATAGTGGTGAGAGAGAGGGAAGATAGTGGTGAGAGAGAGGGAAGATAGTAGTGAGAGAGAGGGAAGATAGTAGTGAGAGAGAGGGAAGATAGTGGTGAGAGAGAGGGAAGATAGTAGTGAGAGAGAGGGAAGATAGTGGTGAGAGAGAGGGAAGATTGTAGTGAGAGAGAGGGAAGATAGTGGTGAGAGAGAGAAGATAATAGTGAGAGAGAGGGAATATAGTGGTGAGAGAAAGGGAAGATAGTAGTGAGAGAGAGGGAAGATAGTAGTGAGATAGAGGGAAGATAGTGGTGAGAGAGAGGGAAGATAGTAGTGAGAGAGAGGGAAGATAGTAGTGAGAGAGAGGGAAGATAGTGGTGAGAGAGAGGGAAGATAGTAGTGAGAGAGAGGGAAAATAGTGGTGAGAGAGAGGGAAGATAGTAGTGAGAGAGAGGGAAGATAGTAGTGAGAGAGGGGGGAGATAGTAGTGAGAGAGAGGGAAGATAGTAGTGAGAGAGGGGGGAGATAGTAGTGAGAGAGAGGGAAGATAGTAGTGAGAGAGAGGGAAAATAGTGGTGAGAGAGAGGGAAGATAGTAGTGAGAGAAGGAAGATAGTGGTGTGAGAGGGAAGATAGTAGTGAGAGAGAGGGAAGATAGTAGTGAGAGAGAGGGAAAATAGTGGTGAGAGAGAGGGAAGATAGTAGTGAGAGAGGGAGGATAGTGGTGTGAGAGGGAAGATAGTAGTGAGAGAGAGGGAAGATGGTGGTGCGAGAGGGAAGATAGTAGTGAGAGAGGGAGGATAGTGGTGTGAGAGGGAAAATAGTAGTGAGAGAGAGGGAAGATAGTGGTGAGAGAGAGGGAAGATAGTAGTGAGAGAGAGGGAAGATAGTAGTGAGAGAGAGGGAAGATAGTGGTGAGAGAGAGGGAAAATAGTAGTGAGAGAGAGGGAAGATAGTAGTGAGAGAGGGGGGAGATAGTAGTGAGAGAGAGGGAAGATAGTAGTGAGAGAGAGGGAAAATAGTGGTGAGAGAGAGGGAAGACAGTAGTGAGAGAGAGGGAAGATAGTAGTGAGAGAGAGGGAAAATAGTGGTGAGAGAGAGGGAAGATAGTAGTGAGAGAGGGAGGATAGTGGTGTGAGAGGGAAGATAGTAGTGAGAGAGAGGGAAGATGGTGGTGTGAGAGGGAAGATAGTAGTGAGAGAGGGAGGATAGTGGTGTGAGAGGAAAAATAGTAGTGAGAGAGAGGGAAGATAGTGGTGAGAGAGAGGGAAGATAGTAGTGGGAGAGAGGGAAGATAGTAGTGAGAGAGAGGGAAGATAGTGGTGAGAGAGAGGGAAGATAGTAGTGAGAGAGAGGGAAGATAGTAGTGAGAGAGAGGGAAGATAGTAGTGAGAGAGAGGGAAGATAGTAGTGAGAGAGAGGGAAGATAGTAGTGAGAGAGAGGGAAGATAGTAGTGAGAGAGAGGGAAGATAGTAGTGAGAGAGAGGGAAGATAGTAGTGAGAGAGAGGGAAGATAGTGGTGAGAGAAAGGGAAGATAGTAGTGAGAGAGAGGGAAGATAGTAGTGAGAGAGAGAAGATAGTGGTGAGAAAGAAGGAAGATAGTGGTGAGAGAGAGAAGATAGTGGTGAGAAAGAGGGAAGATAGTGGTGAGAGAGAGGGAAGATAGTGGTGAGAGAGAGGGAAGATAGTGGTGAGAGAGAGGGAAGATAGTAGTGAGAGAGAGGGAAAATAGTGGTGAGAGAGAGAAGATAGTGGTGAGAAAGAGGGAAGATAGTGGTGAGAGAGAGGGAAGATAGTGGTGAGAAAGAGGGAAGATAGTGGTGAGAGAGAGGGAAGATAGTGGTGAGAGAGAGAAGATAGTAGTGAGAAAGAGGGAAGATAGTGGTGAGAGAGAGAAGATAGTAGTGAGAAAGAGGGAAGATAGTGGTGAGAGAGAGGGAAGATAGTAGTGAGAGAGAGGGAAAATAGTGGTGAGAGAGAGAATATAGTGGTGAGAGAGAGGGAAGATAGTGGTGAGAGAGAGGGAAGATAGTGGTGAGAGAGAGAAGATAGAGGTGAGAAAGAGGGAAGATAGTGGTGAGAGAGAGGGAAGATAGTGGTGAGAGAGAGAAGATAGTGGTGAGAGAGAGGGAAGATAGTAGTGAGAGAGAGGGAAGATAGTGGTGAGAGAGAGGGAAGATAGTAGTGTGAGAGAGGTAAAATAGTAGTGAGAGAGAGGGAAGATAGTAGTGAGAGAGAGGAAGATAGTTGTGAGAGAGAGGGAAAATAGTGGTGAGAGAGAGAAGATAGTGGTGAGAGAGAGGGAAGATAGTGGTGAGAGAGAGGGAAGATAGTAGTGAGAGAGAGGGAAGATAGTAGTGAGAGAGAGGGAAAATAGTGGTGAGAGAGAGAAGATAGTGGTGAGAGAGAGGGAAGATAGTGGTGAGAGAGAGGGAAGATAGTGGTGAGAGAGAGAAGATAGTGGTGAGAAAGAGGGAAGGTGGTGGTGAGAGAGAGGGAAGATAGTGGTGAGAGAGAGAAGATAATGGTGAGAGAGAGAAGATAGTGGTGAGAAAGAGGGAAGATAGTGGTGAGAGAGTGGGAAGATAGTGGTGAGAGAGAGAGAGAAGATAGTGGTGAGAAAGAGGGAGGATAGTGGTGAGAGAGAGGGAAGATAGTGGTGAGAGAGAGGGAAGATAGTGGTGAGAAAGAGGGAAGATAGTGGTTAGAGAGAGGGAAGATAGTGGTGAGAGAGAGAAGATAGTGGTGAGAAAGAGGGAAGATAGTGGTGAGAGAGAGGGAAGATAGTGGTGAGAGAGAGGGAAGATAGTGGTGAGAAAGAGGGAAGATAGTGGTGAGAGAGAGGGAAGATAGTAGTGAGAGAGAGGGAAGATAGTTGTGAGAGAGAGGGAAAATAGTGGTGAGAGAGAGAAGATAGTGGTGAGAGAGAGGGAAGATAGTGGTGAGAGAGAGGGAAGATAGTAGTGAGAGAGAGGGAAGATAGTAGTGAGAGAGAGGGAAAATAGTGGTGAGAGAGAGAAGACAGTGGTGAGAGAGAGGGAAGATAGTGGTGAGAGAGAGGGAAGATAGTGGTGAGAGAGAGAAGATAGTGGTGAGAAAGAGGGAAGGTGGTGGTGAGAGAGAGGGAAGATAGTGGTGAGAGAGAGAAGATAATGGTGAGAGAGAGAAGATAGTGGTGAGAAAGAGGGAAGATAGTGGTGAGAGAGTGGGAAAATAGTGGTGAGAGAGAGGGAAGATAGTGGTGAGAGAGAGAAGATAGTGGTGAGAAAGAGGGAGGATAGTGGTGAGAGAGAGGGAAGATAGTGGTGAGAGAGAGGGAAGATAGTGGTGAGAAAGAGGGAAGATAGTGGTGAGAGAGAGGGAAGATAGTGGTGAGAGAGAGAAGATAGTGGTGAGAAAGAGGGAAGATAGTTGTGAGAGAGAGGGAAGATAGTAGTGAGAGAGAGGGAAGATAGTGGTGAGAAAGAGGGAAGATAGTGGTGAGAGAGAGGGAAGATAGTGGTGAGAGAGGGAAGATAGTGGTGAGAAAGAGAAGATCGTGGTGAGAGAGAGAAGATAGTGGTGAGAAAGAGGGAAGATAGTGGTGAGAGAGAGGGAAAATAGTGGTGATAAAGAGGGAAGATAGTGGTGAGAGAGAGGGAAAATAGTAGTGAAAGAGAGGGAAGATAGTGGTGAGAGAGAGGGAAGATAGTGGTGAGAGAGAGGGAAGATAGTAGTGAGAGAGAGGGAAGATAGTAGTGAGAGAGAGGGAAGATAGTGGTGAGAGAGAGGGAAGATAGTGGTGAGAGAGAGGGAAGATAGTAGTGAGAGAGAGGGAAGATAGTGGTGAGAGAGAGGGAAGATTGTAGTGAGAGAGAGGGAAGATAGTGGTGAGAGAGAGAAGATAATAGTGAGAGAGAGGGAATATAGTGGTGAGAGAAAGGGAAGATAGTAGTGAGAGAGAGGGAAGATAGTGGTGAGAGAGAGGGAAGATAGTAGTGAGAGAGAGGGAAGATAGTAGTGAGAGAGAGGGAAGATAGTGGTGAGAGAGAGGGAAGATAGTAGTGAGAGAGAGGGAAAATAGTGGTGAGAGAGAGGGAAGATAGTAGTGAGAGAGAGGGAAGATAGTAGTGAGAGAGGGGGGAGATAGTAGTGAGAGAGAGGGAAGATAGTAGTGAGAGAGAGGGAAAATAGTGGTGAGAGAGAGGGAAGATAGTAGTGAGAGAAGGAAGATAGTGGTGTGAGAGGGAAGATAGTAGTGAGAGAGAGGGAAGATAGTATTGAGAGAGAGGGAAAATAGTGGTGAGAGAGAGGGAAGATAGTAGTGAGAGAGGGAGGATAGTGGTGTGAGAGGGAAGATAGTAGTGAGAGAGAGGGAAGATGGTGGTGCGAGAGGGAAGATAGTAGTGAGAGAGGGAGGATAGTGGTGTGAGAGGGAAAATAGTAGTGAGAGAGAGGGAAGATAGTGGTGAGAGAGAGGGAAGATAGTAGTGAGAGAGAGGGAAGATAGTAGTGAGAGAGAGGGAAGATAGTGGTGAGAGAGAGGGAAAATAGTAGTGAGAGAGAGGGAAGATAGTAGTGAGAGAGAGGGAAGATAGTAGTGAGAGAGAGGGAAGATAGTAGTGAGAGAGAGGGAAGATATTAGTGAGAGAGAGGGAAGATATTAGTGAGAGAGAGGGAAGATAGTAGTGAGAGAGAGGGAAGATAGTAGTGAGAGAGAGGGAAGATAGTGGTGAGAGAAAGGGAAGATAGTAGTGAGAGAGAGGGAAGATAGTAGTGAGAGAGAGGGAAGATAGTGGTGAGAGAGAGGGAAGATAGTAGTGAGAGAGAGGGAAGATAGTAGTGAGAGAGAGGGAAGATAGTAGTGAGAGAGAGGGAAAATAGTGGTGAGAGAGAGGGAAGATAGTAGTGAGAGAGAGGGAAGATAGTAGTGAGAGAGAGGGAAAATAGTGGTGAGAGAGAGGGAAGATAGTAGTGAGAGAGAGGGAAAATAGTGGTGAGAGAGAGGGAAGACAGTAGTGAGAGAGAGGGAAGATAGTAGTGAGAGAGAGTGAAAATAGTGGTGAGAGAGAGGGAAGATAGTAGTGAGAGAGGGAGGATAGTGGTGTGAGAGGGAAGATAGTAGTGAGAGAGAGGGAAGATGGTGGTGAGAGAGAGGGAAGATAGTGGTGAGAGAGAGAAGATAATGGTGAGAGAGAGAAGATAGTGGTGAGAAAGAGGGAAGATAGTGGTGAGAGAGTGGGAAGATAGTGGTGAGAGAGAGAGAGAAGATAGTGGTGAGAAAGAGGGAGGATAGTGGTGAGAGAGAGGGAAGATAGTGGTGAGAGAGAGGGAAGATAGTGGTGAGAAAGAGGGAAGATAGTGGTGAGAGAGAGGGAAGATAGTGGTGAGAGAGAGAAGATAGTGGTGAGAAAGAGGGAAGATAGTGGTGAGAGAGAGGGAAGATAGTGGTGAGAGAGAGGGAAGATAGTGGTGAGAGAGAGGGAAGACAGTAGTGAGAGAGAGGGAAGATAGTAGTGAGAGAGAGTGAAAATAGTGGTGAGAGAGAGGGAAGATAGTGGTGAGAGAGAGGGAAAATAGTGGTGAGAGAGAGGGAAGACAGTAGTGAGAGAGAGGGAAGATAGTAGTGAGAGAGAGTGAAAATAGTGGTGAGAGAGAGGGAAGATAGTAGTGAGAGAGGGAGGATAGTGGTGTGAGAGGGAAGATAGTAGTGAGAGAGAGGGAAGATGGTGGTGAGAGAGAGGGAAGATAGTGGTGAGAGAGAGGGAAGATAGTGGTGAGAGAGAGAAGATAGTGGTGAGAAAGAGGGAAGATAGTGGTGAGAGAGAGGGAAGATAGTGGTGAGAGAGAGGGAAGATAGTGGTGAGAGAGAGGGAAGATAGTGGTGAGAAAGAGGGAAGATAGTGGTGAGAGAGAGGGAAGATAGTGGTGAGAGAGAGAAGATAGTGGTGAGAAAGAGGGAAGATAGTGGTGAGAGAGAGGGAAGATAGTGGTGAGAGAGAGGGAAGATAGTGGTGAGAAAGAGGGAAGATAGTGGTGAGAGAGAGGGAAGATAGTAGTGAGAGAGAGGGAAGATAGTTGTGAGAGAGAGGGAAAATAGTGGTGAGAGAGAGAAGATAGTGGTGAGAGAGAGGGAAGATAGTGGTGAGAGAGAGGGAAGATAGTAGTGAGAGAGAGGGAAGATAGTAGTGAGAGAGAGGGAAAATAGTGGTGAGAGAGAGAAGACAGTGGTGAGAGAGAGGGAAGATAGTGGTGAGAGAGAGGGAAGATAGTGGTGAGAGAGAGAAGATAGTGGTGAGAAAGAGGGAAGGTGGTGGTGAGAGAGAGGGAAGATAGTGGTGAGAGAGAGAAGATAATGGTGAGAGAGAGAAGATAGTGGTGAGAAAGAGGGAAGATAGTGGTGAGAGAGTGGGAAAATAGTGGTGAGAGAGAGGGAAGATAGTGGTGAGAGAGAGAAGATAGTGGTGAGAAAGAGGGAGGATAGTGGTGAGAGAGAGGGAAGATAGTGGTGAGAGAGAGGGAAGATAGTGGTGAGAAAGAGGGAAGATAGTGGTGAGAGAGAGGGAAGATAGTGGTGAGAGAGAGAAGATAGTGGTGAGAAAGAGGGAAGATAGTTGTGAGAGAGAGGGAAGATAGTAGTGAGAGAGAGGGAAGATAGTGGTGAGAAAGAGGGAAGATAGTGGTGAGAGAGAGGGAAGATAGTGGTGAGAGAGGGAAGATAGTGGTGAGAAAGAGAAGATCGTGGTGAGAGAGAGAAGATAGTGGTGAGAAAGAGGGAAGATAGTGGTGAGAGAGAGGGAAAATAGTGGTGATAAAGAGGGAAGATAGTGGTGAGAGAGAGGGAAAATAGTAGTGAAAGAGAGGGAAGATAGTGGTGAGAGAGAGGGAAGATAGTGGTGAGAGAGAGGGAAGATAGTAGTGAGAGAGAGGGAAGATAGTAGTGAGAGAGAGGGAAGATAGTAGTGAGAGAGAGGGAAGATAGTGGTGAGAGAGAGGGAAGATAGTAGTGAGAGAGAGGGAAGATAGTGGTGAGAGAGAGGGAAGATTGTAGTGAGAGAGAGGGAAGATAGTGGTGAGAGAGAGAAGATAATAGTGAGAGAGAGGGAATATAGTGGTGAGAGAAAGGGAAGATAGTAGTGAGAGAGAGGGAAGATAGTAGTGAGATAGAGGGAAGATAGTGGTGAGAGAGAGGGAAGATAGTAGTGAGAGAGAGGGAAGATAGTAGTGAGAGAGAGGGAAGATAGTGGTGAGAGACAGGGAAGATAGTAGTGAGAGAGAGGGAAGATAGTAGTGAGAGAGAGGGAAGATAGTAGTGAGATAGAGGGAAGATAGTGGTGAGAGAGAGGGAAGATAGTAGTGAGAGAGAGGGAAGATAGTAGTGAGAGAGAGGGAAGATAGTGGTGAGAGACAGGGAAGATAGTAGTGAGAGAGAGGGAAGATAGTAGTGAGAGAGGGGGGAGATAGTGGTGAGAGAGAGGGAAGATAGTAGTGAGAGAGGGAGGATAGTGGTGTGAGAGGGAAGATAGTAGTGAGAGAGAGGGAAGATGGTGGTGCGAGAGGGAAGATAGTAGTGAGAGAGGGAGGATAGTGGTGTGAGAGGGAAAATAGTAGTGAGAGAGAGGGAAGATAGTGGTGAGAGAGAGGGAAAATAGTGGTGAGAGAGAGGGAAGATAGTAGTGAGAGAAGGAAGATAGTGGTGTGAGAGGGAAGATAGTAGTGAGAGAGAGGGAAGATAGTAGTGAGAGAGAGGGAAAATAGTGGTGAGAGAGAGGGAAGATAGTAGTGAGAGAGGGAGGATAGTGGTGTGAGAGGGAAGATAGTAGTGAGAGAGAGGGAAGATGGTGGTGCGAGAGGGAAGATAGTAGTGAGAGAGGGAGGATAGTGGTGTGAGAGGGAAAATAGTAGTGAGAGAGAGGGAAGATAGTGGTGAGAGAGAGGGAAGATAGTAGTGAGAGAGAGGGAAGATAGTAGTGAGAGAGAGGGAAGATAGTGGTGAGAGAGATGGAAAATAGTAGTGAGAGAGAGGGAAGATAGTAGTGAGAGAGAGGGAAGATAGTAGTGAGAGAGAGGGAAGGTAGTAGTGAGAGAGAGGGAAGATATTAGTGAGAGAGAGGGAAGATAGTAGTGAGAGAGAGGGAAGATAGTAGTGAGAGAGAGGGAAGATAGTAGTGAGAGAGAGGGAAGATAGTAGTGAGAGAGAGGGAAGATAGTAGTGAGAGAGAGGGAAGATAGTGGTGAGAGAGGGAAGATAGTAGTGAGAGAGAGGGAAGATAGTAGTGAGAGAGAAGGGAAGATAGTAGTGAGAGAGAGGGAAAATAGTGGTGAGAGAGAGGGAAGATAGTAGTGAGAGAGAGGGAAGATAGTAGTGAGAGAGGGGGAGATAGTAGTGAGAGAGAGGGAAGATAGTAGTGAGAGAGAGGGAAAATAGTGGTGAGAGAGAGGGAAGACAGTAGTGAGAGAGAGGGAAGATAGTAGTGAGAGAGAGTGAAAATAGTGGTGAGAGAGAGGGAAGATAGTAGTGAGAGAGGGAGGATAGTGGTGTGAGAGGGAAGATAGTAGTGAGAGAGAGGGAAGATGGTGGTGTGAGAGGGAAGATAGTAGTGAGAGAGGGAGGATAGTGGTGTGAGAGGAAAAATAGTAGTGAGAGAGAGGGAAGATAGTAGTGAGAGAGAGGGAAGATAGTAGTGAGAGAGAGAAGATAGTGGTGAGAAAGAAGGAAGATAGTGGTGAGAGAGAGAAGATAGTGGTGAGAAAGAGGGAAGATAGTGGTGAGAGAGAGGGAAGATAGTGGTGAGAGAGAGGGAAGATAGTAGTTAGAGGGAAGATAGTGGTGAGAGAGAGGGAAGATAGTAGTGAGAGAGAGGGAAAATAGTGGTGAGAGAGAGAAGATCGTGGTGAGAAAGAGGGAAGATAGTGGTGAGAGAGAGGGAAGATAGTGGTGAGAAAGAGGGAAGATAGTGGTGAGAGAGAGGGAAGATAGTGGTGAGAGAGAGAAGATAGTAGTGAGAAAGAGGGAAGATAGTGGTGAGAGAGAGAAGATAGTAGTGAGAAAGAGGGAAGATAGTGGTGAGAGAGAGGGAAGATAGTATTGAGAGAGAGGGAAAATAGTGGTGAGAGAGAGAATATAGTGGTGAGAGAGAGGGAAGATAGTGGTGAGAGAGAGGGAAGATAGTGGTGAGAGAGAGAAGATAGAGGTGAGAAAGAGGGAAGATAGTGGTGAGAGAGAGGGAAGATAGTGGTGAGAGAGAGAAGATAGTGGTGAGAGAGAGGGAAGATAGTAGTGAGAGAGAGGGAAGATAGTGGTGAGAGAGAGGGAAGATAGTAGTGTGAGAGAGGTAAAATAGTAGTGAGAGAGAGGGAAGATAGTAGTGAGAGAGAGGAAGATAGTTGTGAGAGAGAGGGAAAATAGTGGTGAGAGAAAGGGAAGATAGTAGTGAGAGAGAGGGAAGATAGTAGTGAGAGAGAGGGAAGATAGTGGTGAGAGAGAGGGAAGATAGTAGTGAGAGAGAGGGAAGATAGTAGTGAGAGAGAGGGAAGATAGTGGTGAGAGAGAGGGAAGATAGTAGTGAGAGAGAGGGAAAATAGTGGTGAGAGAGAGGGAAGATAGTAGTGAGAGAGAGGGAAGATAGTAGTGAGAGAGGGGGGAGATAGTAGTGAGAGAGAGGGAAGATAGTAGTGAGAGAGAGGGAAAATAGTGGTGAGAGAGAGGGAAGATAGTAGTGAGAGAAGGAAGATAGTGGTGTGAGAGGGAAGATAGTAGTGAGAGAGAGGGAAGATAGTAGTGAGAGAGAGGGAAAATAGTGGTGAGAGAGAGGGAAGATAGTAGTGAGAGAGGGAGGATAGTGGTGTGAGAGGGAAGATATTAGTGAGAGAGAGGGAAGATGGTGGTGCGAGAGGGAAGATAGTAGTGAGAGAGAGAGGATAGTCGTGTGAGAGGGAAAATAGTAGTGAGAGAGAGGGAAGATAGTGGTGAGAGAGAGGGAAGATAGTAGTGAGAGAGAGGGAAGATAGTAGTGAGAGAGAGGGAAGATAGTGGTGAGAGAGAGGGAAAATAGTAGTGAGAGAGAGGGAAGATAGTAGTGAGAGAGAGGGAAGATAGTAGTGAGAGAGAGGGAAGATAGTAGTGAGAGAGAGGGAAGATAGTAGTGAGAGAGAGGGAAGATAGTAGTGAGAGAGAGGGAAGATAGTAGTGAGAGAGAGGGAAGATAGTAGTGAGAGAGAGGGAAGATAGTGGTGAGAGAAAGGGAAGATAGTAGTGAGAGAGAGGGAAGATAGTAGTGAGAGAGAGGGAAGATAGTGGTGAGAGAGAGGGAAGATAGTAGTGAGAGAGAGGGAAGATAGTAGTGAGAGAGAGGGAAGATAGTAGTGAGAGAGAGGGAAAATAGTGGTGAGAGAGAGGGAAGATAGTAGTGAGAGAGAGTGAAGATAGTAGTGAGAGAGGGGGGAGATAGTAGTGAGAGAGAGGGAAGATAGTAGTGAGAGAGAGGGAAAATAGTGGTGAGAGAGAGGGAAGACAGTAGTGAGAGAGAGGGAAGATAGTAGTGAGAGAGAGTGAAGATAGTAGTGAGAGAGGGGGGAGATAGTAGTGAGAGAGAGGGAAGATAGTAGTGAGAGAGAGGGAAAATAGTGGTGAGAGAGAGGGAAGACAGTAGTGAGAGAGAGGGAAGATAGTAGTGAGAGAGAGGGAAAATAGTGGTGAGAGAGAGGGAAGATAGTAGTGAGAGAGGGAGGATAGTGGTGTGAGAGGGAAGATAGTAGTGAGAGAGAGGGAAGATGGTGGTGTGAGAGGGAAGATAGTAGTGAGAGAGGGAGGATAGTGGTGTGAGAGGAAAAATAGTAGTGAGAGAGAGGGAAGATAGTGGTGAGAGAGAGGGAAGATAGTAGTGAGAGAGAGGGAAGATAGTAGTGAGAGAGAGGGAAGATAGTGGTGAGAGAGAGGGAAGATAGTAGTGAGAGAGAGGGAAGATAGTAGTGAGAGAGAGGGAAGATAGTAGTGAGAGAGAGGGAAGATAGTAGTGAGAGAGAGGGAAGATAGTAGTGAGAGAGAGGGAAGATAGTAGTGAGAGAGAGGGAAGATAGTAGTGAGAGAGAGGGAAGATAGTGAGAGAGAAAGGGAAGATAGTAGTGAGAGAGAGGGAAGATAGTAGTGAGAGAGAGAAGATAGTGGTGAGAAAGAAGGAAGATAGTGGTGAGAGAGAGAAGATAGTGGTGAGAAAGAGGGAAGATAGTGGTGAGAGAGAGGGAAGATAGTGGTGAGAGAGAGGGAAGATAGTAGTTAGAGAGAGGGAAGATAGTGGTGAGAGAGAGGGAAGATAGTAGTGAGAGAGAGGGAAAATAGTGGTGAGAGAGAGAAGATAGTGGTGAGAAAGAGGGAAGATAGTGGTGAGAGAGAGGGAAGATAGTGGTGAGAAAGAGGGAAGATAGTGGTGAGAGAGAGGGAAGATAGTGGTGAGAGAGAGAAGATAGTAGTGAGAAAGAGGGAAGATAGTGGTGAGAGAGAGAAGATAGTAGTGAGAAAGAGGGAAGATAGTGGTGAGAGAGAGGGAAGATAGTAGTGAGAGAGAGGGAAAATAGTGGTGAGAGAGAGAATATAGTGGTGAGAGAGAGGGAAGATAGTGGTGAGAGAGAGGGAAGATAGTGGTGAGAGAGAGAAGATAGTGGTGAGAGAGAGGTAAAATAGTAGTGAGAGAGAGGGAAGATAGTAGTGAGAGAGAGGAAGATAGTTGTGAGAGAGAGGGAAAATAGTGGTGAGAGAGAGAAGATAGTGGTGAGAGAGAGGGAAGATAGTGGTGAGAGAGAGGGAAGATAGTAGTGAGAGAGAGGGAAGATAGTAGTGAGAGAGAGGGAAAATAGTGGTGAGAGAGAGAAGATAGTGGTGAGAGAGAGGGAAGATAGTGGTGAGAGAGAGGGAAGATAGTGGTGAGAGAGAGAAGATAGTGGTGAGAAAGAGGGAAGGTGGTGGTGAGAGAGAGGGAAGATAGTGGTGAGAGAGAGAAGATAATGGTGAGAGAGAGAAGATAGTGGTGAGAAAGAGGGAAGATAGTGGTGAGAGAGTGGGAAGATAGTGGTGAGAGAGAGAGAGAAGATAGTGGTGAGAAAGAGGGAGGATAGTGGTGAGAGAGAGGGAAGATAGTGGTGAGAGAGAGGGAAGATAGTGGTGAGAAAGAGGGAAGATAGTGGTGAGAGAGAGGGAAGATAGTGGTGAGAGAGAGAAGATAGTGGTGAGAAAGAGGGAAGATAGTGGTGAGAGAGAGGGAAGATAGTGGTGAGAGAGAGGGAAGATAGTGGTGAGAAAGAGGGAAGATAGTGGTGAGAGAGAGGGAAGATAGTAGTGAGAGAGAGGGAAGATAGTAGTGAGAGAGAGGGAAGATAGTAGTGAGAGAGAGGGAAGATAGTAGTGAGAGAGAGGGAAGATAGTAGTGAGAGAGAGGGAAGATAGTAGTGAGAGAAAGGGAAGATAGTAGTGCGAGAGAGGGAAGATAGTAGTGAGAGAGAGAAGATAGTGGTGAGAAAGAAGGAAGATAGTGGTGAGAGAGAGAAGATAGTGGTGAGAAAGAGGGAAGATAGTGGTGAGAGAGAGGGAAGATAGTGGTGAGAGAGAGGGAAGATAGTAGTTAGAGAGAGGGAAGATAGTGGTGAGAGAGAGGGAAGATAGTAGTGAGAGAGAGGGAAAATAGTGGTGAGAGAGAGAAGATAGTGGTGAGAAAGAGGGAAGATAGTGGTGAGAGAGAGGGAAGATAGTGGTGAGAAAGAGGGAAGAGAGTGGTGAGAGAGAGGGAAGATAGTGGTGAGAGAGAGAAGATAGTAGTGAGAAAGAGGGAAGATAGTGGTGAGAGAGAGAAGATAGTAGTGAGAAAGAGGGAAGATAGTGGTGAGAGAGAGGGAAGATAGTAGTGAGAGAGAGGGAAAAAAGTGGTGAGAGAGAGAATATAGTGGTGAGAGAGAGGGAAGATAGTGGTGAGAGAGAGGGAAGATAGTGGTGAGAGAGAGAAGATAGAGGTGAGAAAGAGGGAAGATAGTGGTGAGAGAGAGGGAAGATAGTGGTGAGAGAGAGAAGATAGTGGTGAGAGAGAGGGAGGATAGTAGTGAGAGAGAGGGAAGATAGTGGTGAGAGAGAGGGAAGATAGTAGTGTGAGAGAGGTAAAATAGTAGTGAGAGAGAGGGAAGATAGTAGTGAGAGAGAGGAAGATAGTTGTGAGAGAGAGGGAAAATAGTGGTGAGAGAGAGAAGATAGTGGTGAGAGAGAGGGAAGATAGTGGTGAGAGAGAGGGAAGATAGTAGTGAGAGAGAGGGAAGATAGTGGTGAGAGAGAGGGAAAATAGTGGTGAGAGAGAGAGAAGATAGTGGTGAGAGAGAGGGAAGATAGTGGTGAGAGAGAGGGAAGATAGTGGTGAGAGAGAGAAGATAGTGGTGAGAAAGAGGGAAGGTGGTGGTGAGAGAGAGGGAAGGCAGTGGTGAGAGAGAGAAGATAATGGTGAGAGAGAGAAGATAGTGGTGAGAAAGAGGGAAGATAGTGGTGAGAGAGTGGGAAGATAGTGGTGAGAGAGAGAGAGAAGATAGTGGTGAGAAAGAGGGAGGATAGTGGTGAGAGAGAGGGAAGATAGTGGTGAGAGAGAGGGAAGATAGTGGTGAGAAAGAGGGAAGATAGTGGTGAGAGAGAGGGAAGATAGTGGTGAGAGAGAGAAGATAGTGGTGAGAAAGAGGGAAGATAGTGGTGAGAGAGAGGGAAGATAGTGGTGAGAGAGAGGGAAGATAGTGGTGAGAAAGAGGGAAGATAGTGGTGAGAGAGAGGGAAGATAGTAGTGAGAGAGAGGGAAGATAGTTGTGAGAGAGAGGGAAAATAGTGGTGAGAGAGAGAAGATAGTGGTGAGAGAGAGGGAAGATAGTAGTGAGAGAGGGGGGAGATAGTAGTGAGAGAGAGGGAAGATAGTAGTGAGAGAGAGGGAAAATAGTGGTGAGAGAGAGGGAAGATAGTAGTGAGAGAAGGAAGATAGTGGAGTGAGAGGGAAGATAGTAGTGAGAGAGAGGGAAGATAGTAGTGAGAGAGAGGGAAAATAGTGGTGAGAGAGAGGGAAGATAGTAGTGAGAGAGGGAGGATAGTGGTGTGAGAGGGAAGATATTAGTGAGAGAGAGGGAAGATGGTGGTGCGAGAGGGAAGATAGTAGTGAGAGAGAGAGGATAGTCGTGTGAGAGGGAAAATAGTAGTGAGAGAGAGGGAAGATAGTGGTGAGAGAGAGGGAAGATAGTAGTGAGAGAGAGGGAAGATAGTAGTGAGAGAGGGAAGATAGTGGTGAGAGAGAGGGAAAATAGTAGTGAGAGAGAGGGAAGATAGTAGTGAGAGAGAGGGAAGATAGTAGTGAGAGAGAGGGAAGATAGTAGTGAGAGAGAGGGAAGATAGTAGTGAGAGAGAGGGAAGATAGTAGTGAGAGAGAGGGAAGATAGTAGTGAGAGAGAGGGAAGATAGTAGTGAGAGAGAGGGAAGATAGTGGTGAGAGAAAGGGAAGATAGTAGTGAGAGAGAGGGAAGATAGTAGTGAGAGAGAGGGAAGATAGTGGTGAGAGAGAGGGAAGATAGTAGTGAGAGAGAGGGAAGATAGTAGTGAGAGAGAGGGAAGATAGTAGTGAGAGAGAGGGAAAATAGTGGTGAGAGAGAGGGAAGATAGTAGTGAGAGAGAGTGAAGATAGTAGTGAGAGAGGGGGGAGATAGTAGTGAGAGAGAGGGAAGATAGTAGTGAGAGAGAGGGAAAATAGTGGTGAGAGAGAGGGAAGACAGTAGTGAGAGAGAGGGAAGATAGTAGTGAGAGAGAGTGAAGATAGTAGTGAGAGAGGGGGGAGATAGTAGTGAGAGAGAGGGAAGATAGTAGTGAGAGAGAGGGAAAATAGTGGTGAGAGAGGGAAGACAGTAGTGAGAGAGAGGGAAGATAGTAGTGAGAGAGAGGGAAAATAGTGGTGAGAGAGAGGGAAGATAGTAGTGAGAGAGGGAGGATAGTGGTGTGAGAGGGAAGATAGTAGTGAGAGAGAGGGAAGATGGTGGTGTGAGAGGGAAGATAGTAGTGAGAGAGGGAGGATAGTGGTGTGAGAGGAAAAATAGTAGTGAGAGAGAGGGAAGATAGTGGTGAGAGAGAGGGAAGATAGTAGTGAGAGAGAGGGAAGATAGTAGTGAGAGAGAGGGAAGATAGTGGTGAGAGAGAGGGAAGATAGTAGTGAGAGAGAGGGAAGATAGTAGTGAGAGAGAGGGAAGATAGTAGTGAGAGAGAGGGAAGATAGTAGTGAGAGAGAGGGAAGATAGTAGTGAGAGAGAGGGAAGATAGTAGTGAGAGAGAGGGAAGATAGTAGTGAGAGAGAGGGAAGATAGTGAGAGAGAAAGGGAAGATAGTAGTGAGAGAGAGGGAAGATAGTAGTGAGAGAGAGAAGATAGTGGTGAGAAAGAAGGAAGATAGTGGTGAGAGAGAGAAGATAGTGGTGAGAAAGAGGGAAGATAGTGGTGAGAGAGAGGGAAGATAGTGGTGAGAGAGAGGGAAGATAGTAGTTAGAGAGAGGGAAGATAGTGGTGAGAGAGAGGGAAGATAGTAGTGAGAGAGAGGGAAAATAGTGGTGAGAGAGAGAAGATAGTGGTGAGAAAGAGGGAAGATAGTGGTGAGAGAGAGGGAAGATAGTGGTGAGAAAGAGGGAAGATAGTGGTGAGAGAGAGGGAAGATAGTGGTGAGAGAGAGAAGATAGTAGTGAGAAAGAGGGAAGATAGTGGTGAGAGAGAGAAGATAGTAGTGAGAAAGAGGGAAGATAGTGGTGAGAGAGAGGGAAGATAGTAGTGAGAGAGAGGGAAAATAGTGGTGAGAGAGAGAATATAGTGGTGAGAGAGAGGGAAGATAGTGGTGAGAGAGAGGGAAGATAGTAGTGAGAGAGAGGGAAGATAGTAGTGAGAGAGAGGGAAAATAGTGGTGAGAGAGAGAAGATAGTGGTGAGAGAGAGAGAGAAGATAGTGGTGAGAAAGAGGGAGGATAGTGGTGAGAGAGAGGGAAGATAGTGGTGAGAGAGAGGGAAGATAGTGGTGAGAAAGAGGGAAGATAGTGGTGAGAGAGAGGGAAGATAGTGGTGAGAGAGAGAAGATAGTGGTGAGAAAGAGGGAGGATAGTGGTGAGAGAGAGGGAAGATAGTGGTGAGAGAGAGGGAAGATAGTGGTGAGAAAGAGGGAAGATAGTGGTGAGAGAGAGGGAAGATAGTAGTGAGAGAGAGGGAAGATAGTAGTGAGAGAGAGGGAAGATAGTAGTGAGAGAGAGGGAAGATAGTAGTGAGAGAGAGGGAAGATAGTAGTGAGAGAAAGGGAAGATAGTAGTGAGAGAGAGGGAAGATAGTAGTGAGAGAGAGAAGATAGTGGTGAGAAAGAAGGAAGATAGTGGTGAGAGAGAGAAGATAGTGGTGAGAAAGAGGGAAGATAGTGGTGAGAGAGAGGGAAGATAGTGGTGAGAGAGAGGGAAGATAGTAGTGAGAGAGAGGGAAGATAGTGGTGAGAGAGAGGGAAGATAGTAGTGAGAGAGAGGGAAAATAGTGGTGAGAGAGAGAAGATAGTGGTGAGAAAGAGGGAAGATAGTGGTGAGAGAGAGGGAAGATAGTGGTGAGAAAGAGGGAAGATAGTGGTGAGAGAGAGGGAAGATAGTGGTGAGAGAGAGAAGATAGTAGTGAGAAAGAGGGAAGATAGTGGTGAGAGAGAGAAGATAGTAGTGAGAAAGAGGGAAGATAGTGGTGAGAGAGAGGGGAAGATAGTAGTGAGAGAGAGGGAAAAAAGTGGTGAGAGAGAGAATATAGTGGTGAGAGAGAGGGAAGATAGTGGTGAGAGAGAGGGAAGATAGTGGTGAGAGAGAGAAGATAGAGGTGAGAAAGAGGGAAGATAGTGGTGAGAGAGAGGGAAGATAGTGGTGAGAGAGAGAAGATAGTGGTGAGAGAGAGGGAAGATAGTAGTGAGAGAGAGGGAAGATAGTGGTGAGAGAGAGGGAAGATAGTAGTGTGAGAGAGGTAAAATAGTAGTGAGAGAGAGGGAAGATAGTAGTGAGAGAGAGGAAGATAGTTGTGAGAGAGAGGGAAAATAGTGGTGAGAGAGAGAAGATAGTGGTGAGAGAGAGGGAAGATAGTGGTGAGAGAGAGGGAAGATAGTAGTGAGAGAGAGGGAAGATAGTAGTGAGAGAGAGGGAAAATAGTGGTGAGAGAGAGAGATAGTGGTGAGAGAGAGGGAAGATAGTGGTGAGAGAGAGGGAAGATAGTGGTGAGAGAGAGAAGATAGTGGTGAGAAAGAGGGAAGGTGGTGGTGAGAGAGAGGGAAGGCAGTGGTGAGAGAGAGAAGATAATGGTGAGAGAGAGAAGATAGTGGTGAGAAAGAGGGAAGATAGTGGTGAGAGAGTGGGAAGATAGTGGTGAGAGAGAGAGAGAAGATAGTGGTGAGAAAGAGGGAGGATAGTGGTGAGAGAGAGGGAAGATAGTGGTGAGAGAGAGGGAAGATAGTGGTGAGAAAGAGGGAAGATAGTGGTGAGAGAGAGGGAAGATAGTGGTGAGAGAGAGAAGATAGTGGTGAGAAAGAGGGAAGATAGTGGTGAGAGAGAGGGAAGATAGTGGTGAGAGAGAGGGAAGATAGTGGTGAGAAAGAGGGAAGATAGTGGTGAGAGAGAGGGAAGATAGTAGTGAGAGAGAGGGAAGATATTTGTGAGAGAGAGGGAAAATAGTGGTGAGAGAGAGAAGATAGTGGTGAGAGAGAGGGAAGATAGTGGTGAGAGAGAGGGAAGATAGTAGTGAGAGAGAGGGAAGATAGTAGTGAGAGAGAGGGAAAATAGTGGTGAGAGAGAGAAGACAGTGGTGAGAGAGAGGGAAGATAGTGGTGAGAGAGAGGGAAGATAGTGGTGAGAGAGAGGGAAGATAGTGGTGAGAGAGAGAAGATAGTGGTGAGAAAGAGGGAAGGTGGTGGTGAGAGAGAGGGAAGATAGTGGTGAGAGAGAGAAGATAATGGTGAGAGAGAGAAGATAGTGGTGAGAAAGAGGGAAGATAGTGGTGAGAGAGTGGGAAAATAGTGGTGAGAGAGAGGGAAGATAGTGGTGAGAGAGAGAAGATAGTGGTGAGAAAGAGGGAGGATAGTGGTGAGAGAGAGGGAAGATAGTGGTGAGAGAGAGGGAAGATAGTGGTGAGAAAGAGGGAAGATAGTGGTGAGAGAGAGGGAAGATAGTGGTGAGAGAGAGAAGATAGTGGTGAGAAAGAGGGAAGATAGTTGTGAGAGAGAGGGAAGATAGTGGTGAGAGAGAGGGAAGATAGTGGTGAGAAAGAGGGAAGATAGTGGTGAGAGAGAGGGAAGATAGTGGTGAGAGAGGGAAGATAGTGGTGAGAAAGAGAAGATCGTGGTGAGAAAGAGGGAAGATAGTGGTGAGAGAGAGGGAAAATAGTAGTGAGAAAGAGGGAAGATAGTGTTGAGAGAGAGGGAAGATAGTGGTGAGAGAGAGGGAAGATAGTAGTGAGAAAGAGGGAAGATAGTGGTGAGAGAGAGGGAAGATAGTGGTGTGAGAGGGAAGATAGTGGTGAGAGAGAGGGAAGATAGAGGTGAGAGAGAGGGAAGATAGTGGTGAGAGAGGGAAGATAGTGGTGTGAGAGAGGGAAGATAGTGGTGAGAGAGAGGGAAGATAGTGGTGAGAGAGGGAAGATAGTGGTGAGAGAGAGGAAGATAGTGGTGAGAGAGGGAAGATAGTAGTGAGAAAGAGGGAAGATAGTGGTGAGAGAGAGGAAAGATAGTAGTGAGAGAGAGGGAAGATAGTGGTGAGAGAGAGGGAAGATAGTAGTGAGAGAAGGAAGATAGTGGTGTGAGAGGGAAGATAGTGGTGAGAGAGAGGAAATATAGTGGTGAGAGAGACGGAAGATAGTGGTGAGAGAGAGGGAAGATAGTGGTGAGAGAGGGAAGATAGTGGTGAGAGAGAGGGAAGATAGTGGTGAGAGAGATGGAAGATAGTGGTGAGAGAGAGAAGATAGTAGTGAGAAAGAGGGAAGATAGTGGTGAGAGAGAGAAGATAGTAGTGAGAAAGAGGGAAGATAGTGGTGAGAGAGAGGGAAGATAGTAGTGAGAGAGAGGGAAGATAGTAGTGAGAGAGAGGGAAGATAGTGGTGAGAGAGAGGGAAAATAGTAGTGAGAGAGAGGGAAGATAGTAGTGAGAGAGAGGGAAGATAGTAGTGAGAGAGAGGGAAGATAGTAGTGAGAGAGAGGGAAGATAGTAGTGAGAGAGAGGGAAGATAGTAGTGAGAGAGAGGGAAGATAGTAGTGAGAGAGAGGGAAGATAGTAGTGAGAGAGAGGGAAGATAGTGGTGAGAGAAAGGGAAGATAGTAGTGAGAGAGAGGGAAGATAGTAGTGAGAGAGAGGGAAAATAGTAGTGAGAGAGAGAAGATAGTGGTGAGAAAGAAGGAAGATAGTGGTGAGAGAGAGAAGATAGTGGTGAGAAAGAGGGAAGATAGTGGTGAGAGAGAGGGAAGATAGTGGTGAGAGAGAGGGAAGATAGTGGTGAGAGAGAGGGAAGATAGTAGTGAGAGAGAGGGAAGATAGTGGTGAGAGAGAGGGAAAATAGTGGTGAGAGAGAGAAGATAGTGGTGAGAGAGAGGGAAGATAGTGGTGAGAGAGAGGGAAGATAGTGGTGAGAAAGAGGGAAGATAGTGGTGAGAGAGAGGGAAGATAGTGGTGAGAGAGAGAAGATAGTAGTGAGAAAGAGGGAAGATAGTGGTGAGAGAGAGAAGATAGTAGTGAGAAAGAGGGAAGACAGTGGTGAGAGAGAGGGAAGATAGTAGTGAGAGAGAGGGAAAATAGTGGTGAGAGAGAGAAGATAGTGGTGAGAGAGAGGGAAGATATTGGTGAGAGAGAGGGAAGATAGTGGTGAGAGAGAGGGAAGATAGTGGTGAGAGAGAGAAGATAGAGGTGAGAAAGAGGGAAGATAGTGGTGAGAGAGAGGGAAGATAGTGGTGAGAGAGAGAAGATAGTGGTGAGAGAGAGGGAAGATAGTAGTGAGAGAGAGGGAAGATAGTGGTGAGAGAGAGGGAAGATAGTAGTGTGAGAGAGGGAAAATAGTAGTGAGAGAGAGGGAAGATAGTAGTGAGAGAGAGGGAAGATAGTTGTGAGAGAGAGGGAAAATAGTGGTGAGAGAGAGAAGATAGTGGTGAGAGAGAGGGAAGATAGTGGTGAGAGAGAGGGAAGATAGTAGTGAGAGAGAGGGAAGATAGTAGTGAGAGAGAGGGAAAATGGTGGTGAGAGAGAGAAGATAGTGGTGAGAGAGAGGGAAGATAGTGGTGAGAGAGAGGGAAGATAGTAGTGAGAGAGAGAAGATAGTGGTGAGAAAGAGGGAAGGTGGTGGTGAGAGAGAGGGAAGATAGTGGTGAGAGAGAGAAGATAATGGTGAGAGAGAGAAGATAGTGGTGAGAAAGAGGGAAGATAGTGGTGAGAGAGTAGGAAGATAGTGGTGAGAGAGAGGGAAGATAGTGGTGAGAGAGAGAAGATAGTGGTGAGAAAGAGGGGGGATAGTGGTGAGAGAGAGGGAAGATAGTGGTGAGAGAGAGGGAAGATAGTGGTGAGAAAGAGGGAAGATAGTGGTGAGAGAGAGGGAAGATAGTGGTGAGAGAGAGAAGATAGTGGTGAGAAAGAGGGAAGATAGTGGTGAGAGAGAGGGAAGATAGTGGTGAGAGAGAGGGAAGATAGTGGTGAGAAAGAGGGAAGATAGTGGTGAGAGAGAGGGAAGATAGTAGTGAGAGAGAGGGAAGATAGTTGTGAGAGAGAGGGAAAATAGTGGTGAGAGAGAGAAGATAGTGGTGAGAGAGAGGGAAGATAGTGGTGAGAGAGAGGGAAGATAGTAGTGAGAGAGAGGGAAGATAGTAGTGAGAGAGAGGGAAGATAGTGGTGAGAGAGAGAAGATAGTGGTGAGAGAGAGGGAAGATAGTGGTGAGAGAGAGAAGACAGTGGTGAGAAAGAGGGAAGGTGGTGGTGAGAGAGAGGGAAGATAGTGGTGAGAGAGAGGGAAGATAGTAGTGAGAAAGAGGGAAGATAGTGGTGAGAGAGAGGGAAGATAGTGGTGTGAGAGGGAAGATAGTGGTGAGAGAGAGGGAAGATAGAGGTGAGAGAGAGGGAAGATAGTGGTGAGAGAGGGAAGATAGTGGTGTGAGAGAGGGAAGATAGTGGTGAGAGAGAGGGAAGATAGTAGTGAGAAAGAGGGAAGATAGTGGTGAGAGAGAGGGAAGATAGTGGTGAGAGAGGGAAGATAGTGGTGAGAGAGAGGGAAGATAGTGGTGAGAGAGGGAAGATAGTAGTGAGAAAGAGGGAAGATAGTGGTGAGAGAGAGGAAAGATAGTAGTGAGAGAGAGGGAAGATAGTGGTGAGAGAGACGGAAGATAGTGGTGAGAGAGAGGGAAGATAGTGGTGAGAGAGAGAAGATAGTGGTGAGAAAGAGGGAAGATAGTAGTGAGAGAGAGGGAAAATAGTAGTGAGAAAGAGGGAAGATAGTGGTGAGAGAGAGGGAAGATAGTAGTGAGAAAGAGGGAATATAGTGGTGAGAGAGAGAAGATAGTGGTGAGAAAGAGGGAAGATAGTGGTGAGAGAGAGGGAAGATAGTGGTGAGAGAGAGGGAAGATAGTAGTGAGAAAGAGGGAAGATAGTGGTGAGAGAGAGAAGATAGTGGTGAGAAAGAGGGAAGATAGTGGTGAGAGAGAGGGAAGAAAGTGGTGAGAGAGAGGGAATATTGTGGTGAGAGAGAGAAGATAGTGGTGAGAGAGAGAAGATAGTGGTGAGAAAGAGGGAAGATAGTGGTGAGAGAGAGGGAAGATAGTGGTGAGATAGAGGGAAGATAGTGGTGAGAGAGAGGGAAGATAGTGGTGAGATAGAGGGAAGATAGTGGTGAGATAGAGGGAAGATAGGAGTGAGAAAGAGGGAAGATAGTGGTGAGAGAGAGGGAAGATAGTAGTGAGAGAAGGAAGATAGTAGTGAGAGAGAGGGAAGATAGTGGTGAGAGAGTGGGAAGATAGTGGTGAGAGAGAGGGAAGATAGTGGTGAGAGAGAGAAGATAGTGGTGAGAAAGAGGGAGGATAGTGGTGAGAGAGAGGGAAGATAGTGGTGAGAGAGAGGGAAGATAGTGGTGAGAAAGAGGGAAGATAGTGGTGAGAGAGAGGGAAGATAGTGGTGAGAGAGAGAAGATAGTGGTGAGAAAGAGGGAAGATAGTGGTGAGAGAGAGGGAAGATAGTGGTGAGAGAGAGGGACGATAGTGGTGAGAAAGAGGGAAGATAGTGGTGAGAGAGAGGGAAGATAGTGGTGAGAGAGGGAAGATAGTGGTGAGAAAGAGAAGATCGTGGTGAGAAAGAGGGAAGATAGTAGTGAGAGAGAGAGGGAAAATAGTAGTGAGAAAGAGGGAAGATAGTGTTGAGAGAGAGGGAAGATAGTGGTGAGAGAGAGGGAAGATAGTAGTGAGAAAGAGGGAAGATAGTGGTGAGAGAGAGGGAATATAGTGGTGTGAGAGGGAAGATAGTGGTGAGAGAGAGGGAAGATAGAGGTGAGAGAGAGGGAAGATAGTGGTGAGAGAGGGAAGATAGTGGTGTGAGAGAGGGAAGATAGTGGTGAGAGAGAGGGAAGATAGTGGTGAGAGAGGGAAGATAGTGGTGAGAGAGAGGGAAGATAGTGGTGAGAGAGGGAAGATAGTAGTGAGAAAGAGGGAAGATAGTGGTGAGAGAGAGGAAAGATAGTAGTGAGAGAGAGGGAAGATAGTAGTGAGAGAAGGAAGATAGTGGTGTGAGAGGGAAGATAGTGGTGAGAGAGAGGAAATATAGTGGTGAGAGAGACGGAAGATAGTGGTGAGAGAGAGGGAAGATAGTGGTTAGAGAGAGAAGATAGTGGTGAGAAAGAGGGAAGATAGTAGTGAGAGAGAGGGAAAATAGTAGTGAGAAAGAGGGAAGATAGTGGTGAGAGAGAGGGAAGATAGTAGTGAGAAAGAGGGAATATAGTGGTGAGAGAGAGAAGATAGTGGTGAGAAAGAGGGAAGATAGTGGTGAGAGAGAGGGAAGATAGTGGTGAGAGAGAGGGAAGATAGTAGTGAGAAAGAGGGAAGATAGTGGTGAGAGAGAGAAGATAGTGGTGAGAAAGAGGGAAGATAGTGGTGAGAGAGAGGGAAGAAAGTGGTGAGAGAGAGGGAATATTGTGGTGAGAGAGAGAAGATAGTGGTGAGAGAGAGAAGATAGTGGTGAGAAAGAGGGAAGATAGTGGTGAGAGAGAGGGAAGATAGTGGTGAGAGAGAGGGAAGATAGTGGTGAGAGAGAGGGAAGATAGTGGTGAGAGAGAGAAGATAGTGGTGAGAAAGAGGGAAGATAGTGGTGAGAGAGAGGGAAGATAGTGGTGAGAGAGAGGGAAGATAGTGGTGAGAGAGAGGGAAGATAGTGGTGAGAGAGAGAAGATAGTGGTGAGAAAGAGGGAGGATAGTGGTGAGAGAGAGGGAAGATAGTGGTGAGAGAGAGGGAAGATAGTGGTGAGAAAGAGGGAAGATAGTGGTGAGAGAGAGGGAAGATAGTGGTGAGAGAGAGAAGATAGTGGTGAGAAAGAGGGAAGATAGTGGTGAGAGAGAGGGAAGATAGTGGTGAGAGAGAGGGACGATAGTGGTGAGAAAGAGGGAAGATAGTGGTGAGAGAGAGGGAAGATAGTGGTGAGAGAGGGAAGATAGTGGTGAGAAAGAGAAGATCGTGGTGAGAAAGAGGGAAGATAGTAGTGAGAGAGAGAGGGAAAATAGTAGTGAGAAAGAGGGAAGATAGTGTTGAGAGAGAGGGAAGATAGTGGTGAGAGAGAGGGAAGATAGTAGTGAGAAAGAGGGAAGATAGTGGTGAGAGAGAGGGAATATAGTGGTGTGAGAGGGAAGATAGTGGTGAGAGAGAGGGAAGATAGAGGTGAGAGAGAGGGAAGATAGTGGTGAGAGAGGGAAGATAGTGGTGTGAGAGAGGGAAGATAGTGGTGAGAGAGAGGGAAGATAGTGGTGAGAGAGGGAAGATAGTGGTGAGAGAGAGGGAAGATAGTGGTGAGAGAGGGAAGATAGTAGTGAGAAAGAGGGAAGATAGTGGTGAGAGAGAGGAAAGATAGTAGTGAGAGAGAGGGAAGATAGTAGTGAGAGAAGGAAGATAGTGGTGTGAGAGGGAAGATAGTGGTGAGAGAGAGGAAATATAGTGGTGAGAGAGACGGAAGATAGTGGTGAGAGAGAGGGAAGATAGTGGTTAGAGAGAGAAGATAGTGGTGAGAAAGAGGGAAGATAGTAGTGAGAGAGAGGGAAAATAGTAGTGAGAAAGAGGGAAGATAGTGGTGAGAGAGAGGGAAGATAGTAGTGAGAAAGAGGGAATATAGTGGTGAGAGAGAGAAGATAGTGGTGAGAAAGAGGGAAGATAGTGGTGAGAGAGAGGGAAGATAGTGGTGAGAGAGAGGGAAGATAGTAGTGAGAAAGAGGGAAGATAGTGGTGAGAGAGAGAAGATAGTGGTGAGAAAGAGGGAAGATAGTGGTGAGAGAGAGGGAAGAAAGTGGTGAGAGAGAGGGAATATTGTGGTGAGAGAGAGAAGATAGTGGTGAGAGAGAGAAGATAGTGGTGAGAAAGAGGGAAGATAGTGGTGAGAGAGAGGGAAGATAGTGGTGAGAGAGAGAAGATAGTGGTGAGAAAGAGGGAAGATAGTAGTGAGAGAGAGGGAAAATAGTAGTGAGAAAGAGGGAAGATAGTGGTGAGAGAGAGGGAAGATAGTAGTGAGAAAGAGGGAATATAGTGGTGAGAGAGAGAAGATAGTGGTGAGAAAGAGGGAAGATAGTGGTGAGAGAGAGGGAAGATAGTGGTGAGATAGAGGGAAGATAGGAGTGAGAAAGAGGGAAGATAGTGGTGAGAGAGAGGGAAGATAGTAGTGAGAGAAGGAAGATAGTAGTGAGAGAGAGGGAAGATAGTGGTGAGAGAGTGGGAAGATAGTGGTGAGAGAGAGGGAAGATAGTGGTGAGAGAGAGAAGATAGTGGTGAGAAAGAGGGAGGATAGTGGTGAGAGAGAGGGAAGATAGTGGTGAGAGAGAGGGAAGATAGTGGTGAGAAAGAGGGAAGATAGTGGTGAGAGAGAGGGAAGATAGTGGTGAGAGAGAGAAGATAGTGGTGAGAAAGAGGGAAGATAGTGGTGAGAGAGAGGGAAGATAGTGGTGAGAGAGAGGGACGATAGTGGTGAGAAAGAGGGAAGATAGTGGTGAGAGAGAGGGAAGATAGTGGTGAGAGAGGGAAGATAGTGGTGAGAAAGAGAAGATCGTGGTGAGAAAGAGGGAAGATAGTAGTGAGAGAGAGAGGGAAAATAGTAGTGAGAGAGAGGGAAAATAGTAGTGAGAAAGAGGGAAGATAGTGGTGAGAGAGAGGGAAGATAGTAGTGAGAAAGAGGGAATATAGTGGTGAGAGAGAGAAGATAGTGGTGAGAAAGAGGGAAGATAGTGGTGAGAGAGAGGGAAGATAGTGGTGAGAGAGAGGGAAGATAGTAGTGAGAAAGAGGGAAGATAGTGGTGAGAGAGAGAAGATAGTGGTGAGAAAGAGGGAAGATAGTGGTGAGAGAGAGGGAAGAAAGTGGTGAGAGAGAGGGAATATTGTGGTGAGAGAGAGAAGATAGTGGTGAGAGAGAGAAGATAGTGGTGAGAAAGAGGGAAGATAGTGGTGAGAGAGAGGGAAGATAGTGGTGAGATAGAGGGAAGATAGTGGTGAGAGAGAGGGAAGATAGTGGTGAGATAGAGGGAAGATAGTGGTGAGATAGAGGGAAGATAGGAGTGAGAAAGAGGGAAGATAGTGGTGAGAGAGAGGGAAGATAGTAGTGAGAGAAGGAAGATAGTAGTGAGAGAGAGGGAAGATAGTGGTGAGAGAGTGGGAAGATAGTGGTGAGAGAGAGGGAAGATAGTGGTGAGAGAGAGAAGATAGTGGTGAGAAAGAGGGAGGATAGTGGTGAGAGAGAGGGAAGATAGTGGTGAGAGAGAGGGAAGATAGTGGTGAGAAAGAGGGAAGATAGTGGTGAGAGAGAGGGAAGATAGTGGTGAGAGAGAGAAGATAGTGGTGAGAAAGAGGGAAGATAGTGGTGAGAGAGAGGGAAGATAGTGGTGAGAGAGAGGGACGATAGTGGTGAGAAAGAGGGAAGATAGTGGTGAGAGAGAGGGAAGATAGTGGTGAGAGAGGGAAGATAGTGGTGAGAAAGAGAAGATCGTGGTGAGAAAGAGGGAAGATAGTAGTGAGAGAGAGAGGGAAAATAGTAGTGAGAAAGAGGGAAGATAGTGTTGAGAGAGAGGGAAGATAGTGGTGAGAGAGAGGGAAGATAGTAGTGAGAAAGAGGGAAGATAGTGGTGAGAGAGAGGGAAGATAGTGGTGTGAGAGGGAAGATAGTGGTGAGAGAGAGGGAAGATAGAGGTGAGAGAGAGGGAAGATAGTGGTGAGAGAGGGAAGATAGTGGTGTGAGAGAGGGAAGATAGTGGTGAGAGAGAGGGAAGATAGTGGTGAGAGAGGGAAGATAGTGGTGAGAGAGAGGGAAGATAGTGGTGAGAGAGGGAAGATAGTAGTGAGAAAGAGGGAAGATAGTGGTGAGAGAGAGGAAAGATAGTAGTGAGAGAGAGGGAAGATAGTAGTGAGAGAAGGAAGATAGTGGTGTGAGAGGGAAGATAGTGGTGAGAGAGAGGAAATATAGTGGTGAGAGAGACGGAAGATAGTGGTGAGAGAGAGGGAAGATAGTGGTGAGAGAGAGAAGATAGTGGTGAGAAAGAGGGAAGATAGTAGTGAGAGAGAGGGAAAATAGTAGTGAGAAAGAGGGAAGATAGTGGTGAGAGAGAGGGAAGATAGTAGTGAGAAAGAGGGAATATAGTGGTGAGAGAGAGAAGATAGTGGTGAGAAAGAGGGAAGATAGGAGTGAGAAAGAGGGAAGATAGTGGTGAGAGAGAGGGAAGATAGTAGTGAGAGAAGGAAGATAGTAGTGAGAGAGAGGGAAGATAGTGGTGAGAGAGTGGGAAGATAGTGGTGAGAGAGAGGGAAGATAGTGGTGAGAGAGAGAAGATAGTGGTGAGAAAGAGGGAGGATAGTGGTGAGAGAGAGGGAAGATAGTGGTGAGAGAGAGGGAAGATAGTGGTGAGAGAGAGGGAAGATAGTGGTGAGAGAGAGAAGATAGTGGTGAGAAAGAGGGAAGATAGTGGTGAGAGAGAGGGAAGATAGTGGTGAGAGAGAGGGACGATAGTGGTGAGAAAGAGGGAAGATAGTGGTGAGAGAGAGGGAAGATAGTGGTGAGAGAGGGAAGATAGTGGTGAGAAAGAGAAGATCGTGGTGAGAAAGAGGGAAGATAGTAGTGAGAGAGAGAGGGAAAATAGTAGTGAGAGAGAGGGAAAATAGTAGTGAGAAAGAGGGAAGATAGTGGTGAGAGAGAGGGAAGATAGTAGTGAGAAAGAGGGAATATAGTGGTGAGAGAGAGAAGATAGTGGTGAGAAAGAGGGAAGATAGTGGTGAGAGAGAGGGAAGATAGTGGTGAGAGAGAGGGAAGATAGTAGTGAGAAAGAGGGAAGATAGTGGTGAGAGAGAGAAGATAGTGGTGAGAAAGAGGGAAGATAGTGGTGAGAGAGAGGGAAGAAAGTGGTGAGAGAGAGGGAATATTGTGGTGAGAGAGAGAAGATAGTGGTGAGAGAGAGAAGATAGTGGTGAGAAAGAGGGAAGATAGTGGTGAGAGAGAGGGAAGATAGTGGTGAGATAGAGGGAAGATAGTGGTGAGATAGAGGGAAGATAGGAGTGAGAAAGAGGGAAGATAGTGGTGAGAGAGAGGGAAGATAGTAGTGAGAGAAGGAAGATAGTAGTGAGAGAGAGGGAAGATAGTGGTGAGAGAGTGGGAAGATAGTGGTGAGAGAGAGGGAAGATAGTGGTGAGAGAGAGAAGATAGTGGTGAGAAAGAGGGAGGATAGTGGTGAGAGAGAGGGAAGATAGTGGTGAGAGAGAGGGAAGATAGTGGTGAGAAAGAGGGAAGATAGTGGTGAGAGAGAGGGAAGATAGTGGTGAGAGAGAGAAGATAGTGGTGAGAAAGAGGGAAGATAGTGGTGAGAGAGAGGGAAGATAGTGGTGAGAGAGAGGGACGATAGTGGTGAGAAAGAGGGAAGATAGTGGTGAGAGAGAGGGAAGATAGTGGTGAGAGAGGGAAGATAGTGGTGAGAAAGAGAAGATCGTGGTGAGAAAGAGGGAAGATAGTAGTGAGAGAGAGAGGGAAAATAGTAGTGAGAAAGAGGGAAGATAGTGTTGAGAGAGAGGGAAGATAGTGGTGAGAGAGAGGGAAGATAGTGGTGAGAGAGGGAAGATAGTGGTGAGAGAGAGGGAAGATAGTGGTGAGAGAGGGAAGATAGTAGTGAGAAAGAGGGAAGATAGTGGTGAGAGAGAGGAAAGATAGTAGTGAGAGAGAGGGAAGATAGTAGTGAGAGAAGGAAGATAGTGGTGTGAGAGGGAAGATAGTGGTGAGAGAGAGGAAATATAGTGGTGAGAGAGACGGAAGATAGTGGTGAGAGAGAGGGAAGATAGTGGTGAGAGAGAGAAGATAGTGGTGAGAAAGAGGGAAGATAGTAGTGAGAGAGAGGGAAAATAGTAGTGAGAAAGAGGGAAGATAGTGGTGAGAGAGAGGGAAGATAGTAGTGAGAAAGAGGGAATATAGTGGTGAGAGAGAGAAGATAGTGGTGAGAAAGAGGGAAGATAGTGGTGAGAGAGAGGGAAGATAGTGGTGAGAGAGAGGGAAGATAGTAGTGAGAAAGAGGGAAGATAGTGGTGAGAGAGAGAAGATAGTTGTGAGAAAGAGGGAAGATAGTGGTGAGAGAGAGGGAAGAAAGTGGTGAGAGAGAGGGAATATAGTGGTGAGAGAGAGAAGATAGTGGTGAGAGAGAGAAGATAGTGGTGAGAAAGAGGGAAGATAGTGGTGAGAGAGAGGGAAGATAGTGGTGAGATAGAGGGAAGATAGTGGTGAGAGAGAGGGAAGATAGTGGTGAGATAGAGGGAAGATAGTAGTGAGAAAGAGGGAAGATAGTGGTGAGAGAGAGGGAAGATAGTGGTGAGATAGAGGGAAGATAGTAGTGAGAAAGAGGGAAGATAGTGGTGAGAGAGAGGGAAGATAGTAGTGAGAGAAGGAAGATAGTAGTGAGAGAGAGGGAAGATAGTGGTGAGAGAGTGGGAAGATAGTGGTGAGAGAGAGGGAAGATAGTGGTGAGAAAGAGGGAAGATAGTGGTGAGAGAGAGGGAAGATAGTGGTGTGAGAGGGAAGATAGTGGTGAGAGAGAGGGAAGATAGAGGTGAGAGAGAGGGAAGATAGTGGTGAGAGAGGGAAGATAGTGGTGTGAGAGAGGGAAGATAGTGGTGAGAGAGAGGGAAGATAGTGGTGAGAGAGGGAAGATAGTGGTGAGAGAGAGGGAAGATAGTGGTGAGAGAGGGAAGATAGTAGTGAGAAAGAGGGAAGATAGTGGTGAGAGAGAGGAAAGATAGTAGTGAGAGAGAGGGAAGATAGTGGTGAGAGAGAGGGAAGATAGTAGTGAGAGAAGGAAGATAGTGGTGTGAGAGGGAAGATAGTGGTGAGAGAGAGGAAATATAGTGGTGAGAGAGACGGAAGATAGTGGTGAGAGAGAGGGAAGATAGTGGTGAGAGAGAGAAGATAGTGGTGAGAAAGAGGGAAGATAGTAGTGAGAGAGAGGGAAAATAGTAGTGAGAAAGAGGGAAGATAGTGGTGAGAGAGAGGGAAGATAGTAGTGAGAAAGAGGGAATATAGTGGTGAGAGAGAGAAGATAGTGGTGAGAAAGAGGGAAGATAGTGGTGAGAGAGAGGGAAGATAGTGGTGAGAGAGAGGGAAGATAGTAGTGAGAAAGAGGGAAGATAGTGGTGAGAGAGAGAAGATAGTTGTGAGAAAGAGGGAAGATACTGGTGAGAGAGAGGGAAGAAAGTGGTGAGAGAGAGGGAATATAGTGGTGAGAGAAGATAGTGGTGAGAGAGAGAAGATAGTGGTGAGAAAGAGGGAAGATAGTGGTGAGAGAGAGGGAAGATAGTGGTGAGATAGAGAAGATAGTGGTGAGAAAGAGGGAAGATAGTGGTGAGAGAGAGGGAAGATAGTGGTGAGATAGAGGGAAGATAGTGGTGAGAGAGAGGGAAGATAGTAAGGAAGATAGTGGTGAGATAGAGGGAAGATAGTAGTGAGAAAGAGGGAAGATAGTGGTGAGAGAGAGGGAAGAAAGTGGTGAGAGAGAGGGAATATTGTGGTGAGAGAGAGAAGATAGTGGTGAGAGAGAGAAGATAGTGGTGAGAAAGAGGGAAGATAGTGGTGAGAGAGAGGGAAGATAGTGGTGAGATAGAGGGAAGATAGTGGTGAGAGAGAGGGAAGATAGTGGTGAGATAGAGGGAAGATAGTGGTGAGATAGAGGGAAGATAGGAGTGAGAAAGAGGGAAGATAGTGGTGAGAGAGAGGGAAGATAGTGGTGTGAGAGAGGGAAGATAGTGGTGAGAGAGAGGGAATATAGTGGTGTGAGAGGGAAGATAGTGGTGAGAGAGAGGGAAGATAGTGGTGAGAGAGAGGGAAGATAGTGGTGAGAGAGAGGGAAGATAGAGGTGAGAGAGAGGGAAGATAGTGGTGAGAGAGGGAAGATAGTGGTGTGAGAGAGGGAAGATAGTGGTGAGAGAGAGGGAAGATAGTGGTGAGAGAGGGAAGATAGTAGTGAGAAAGAGGGAAGATAGTGGTGAGAGAGATGAAAGATAGTAGTGAGAGAGAGGGAAGATAGTAGTGAGAGAAGGAAGATAGTGGTGTGAGAGGGAAGATAGTGGTGAGAGAGAGGAAATATAGTGGTGAGAGAGACGGAAGATAGTGGTGAGAGAGAGGGAAGATAGTGGTTAGAGAGAGAAGATAGTGGTGAGAAAGAGGGAAGATAGTAGTGAGAGAGAGGGAAAATAGTAGTGAGAAAGAGGGAAGATAGTGGTGAGAGAGAGGGAAGATAGTAGTGAGAAAGAGGGAATATAGTGGTGAGAGAGAGAAGATAGTGGTGAGAAAGAGGGAAGATAGTGGTGAGAGAGAGGGAAGATAGTGGTGAGAGAGAGGGAAGATAGTAGTGAGAAAGAGGGAAGATAGTGGTGAGAGAGAGAAGATAGTGGTGAGAAAGAGGGAAGATAGTGGTGAGAGAGAGGGAAGAAAGTGGTGAGAGAGAGGGAATATTGTGGTGAGAGAGAGAAGATAGTGGTGAGAGAGAGAAGATAGTGGTGAGAAAGAGGGAAGATAGTGGTGAGAGAGAGGGAAGATAGTGGTGAGATAGAGGGAAGATAGTGGTGAGAGAGAGGGAAGATAGTGGTGAGATAGAGGGAAGATAGTGGTGAGATAGAGGGAAGATAGGAGTGAGAAAGAGGGAAGATAGTGGTGAGAGAGAGGGAAGATAGTAGTGAGAGAAGGAAGATAGTAGTGAGAGAGAGGGAAGATAGTGGTGAGAGAGTGGGAAGATAGTGGTGAGAGAGAGGGAAGAGAGTGGTGAGAGAGAGAAGATAGTGGTGAGAAAGAGGGAGGATAGTGGTGAGAGAGAGGGAAGATAGTGGTGAGAGAGAGGGAAGATAGTGGTGAGAAAGAGGGAAGATAGTGGTGAGAGAGAGGGAAGATAGTGGTGAGAGAGAGAAGATAGTGGTGAGAAAGAGGGAAGATAGTGGTGAGAGAGAGGGAAGATAGTGGTGAGAGAGAGGGACGATAGTGGTGAGAAAGAGGGAAGATAGTGGTGAGAGAGAGGGAAGATAGTGGTGAGAGAGGGAAGATAGTGGTGAGAAAGAGAAGATCGTGGTGAGAAAGAGGGAAGATAGTAGTGAGAGAGAGAGGGAAAATAGTAGTGAGAGAGAGGGAAAATAGTAGTGAGAAAGAGGGAAGATAGTGGTGAGAGAGAGGGAAGATAGTAGTGAGAAAGAGGGAATATAGTGGTGAGAGAGAGAAGATAGTGGTGAGAAAGAGGGAAGATAGTGGTGAGAGAGAGGGAAGATAGTGGTGAGAGAGAGGGAAGATAGTAGTGAGAAAGAGGGAAGATAGTGGTGAGAGAGAGAAGATAGTTGTGAGAAAGAGGGAAGATACTGGTGCGAGAGAGGGAAGAAAGTGGTGAGAGAGAGGGAATATAGTGGTGAGAGAAGATAGTGGTGAGAGAGAGAAGATAGTGGTGAGAAAGAGGGAAGATAGTGGTGAGAGAGAGGGAAGATAGTGGTGAGATAGAGAAGATAGTGGTGAGAAAGAGGGAAGATAGTGGTGAGAGAGAGGGAAGATAGTGGTGAGATAGAGGGAAGATAGTGGTGAGAGAGAGGGAAGATAGTGGTGAGATAGAGGGAAGATAGTAGTGAGAAAGAGGGAAGATAGTGGTGAGAGAGAGGGAAGAAAGTGGTGAGAGAGAGGGAATATTGTGGTGAGAGAGAGAAGATAGTGGTGAGAGAGAGAAGATAGTGGTGAGAAAGAGGGAAGATAGTGGTGAGAGAGAGGGAAGATAGTGGTGAGATAGAGGGAAGATAGTGGTGAGAGAGAGGGAAGATAGTGGTGAGATAGAGGGAAGATAGTGGTGAGATAGAGGGAAGATAGGAGTGAGAAAGAGGGAAGATAGTGGTGAGAGAGAGGGAAGATAGTGGTGTGAGAGAGGGAAGATAGTGGTGAGAGAGAGGGAATATAGTGGTGTGAGAGGGAAGATAGTGGTGAGAGAGAGGGAAGATAGAGGTGAGAGAGAGGGAAGATAGTGGTGAGAGAGGGAAGATAGTGGTGTGAGAGAGGGAAGATAGTGGTGAGAGAGAGGGAAGATAGTGGTGAGAGAGGGAAGATAGTGGTGAGAGAGAGGGAAGATAGTGGTGAGAGAGGGAAGATAGTAGTGAGAAAGAGGGAAGATAGTGGTGAGAGAGAGGAAAGATAGTAGTGAGAGAGAGGGAAGATAGTAGTGAGAGAAGGAAGATAGTGGTGTGAGAGGGAAGATAGTGGTGAGAGAGAGGAAATATAGTGGTGAGAGAGACGGAAGATAGTGGTGAGAGAGAGGGAAGATAGTGGTTAGAGAGAGAAGATAGTGGTGAGAAAGAGGGAAGATAGTAGTGAGAGAGAGGGAAAATAGTAGTGAGAAAGAGGGAAGATAGTGGTGAGAGAGAGGGAAGATAGTAGTGAGAAAGAGGGAATATAGTGGTGAGAGAGAGAAGATAGTGGTGAGAAAGAGGGAAGATAGTGGTGAGAGAGAGGGAAGATAGTGGTGAGAGAGAGGGAAGATAGTAGTGAGAAAGAGGGAAGATAGTGGTGAGAGAGAGAAGATAGTGGTGAGAAAGAGGGAAGATAGTGGTGAGAGAGAGGGAAGAAAGTGGTGAGAGAGAGGGAATATTGTGGTGAGAGAGAGAAGATAGTGGTGAGAGAGAGAAGATAGTGGTGAGAAAGAGGGAAGATAGTGGTGAGAGAGAGGGAAGATAGTGGTGAGATAGAGGGAAGATAGTGGTGAGAGAGAGGGAAGATAGTGGTGAGATAGAGGGAAGATAGTGGTGAGATAGAGGGAAGATAGGAGTGAGAAAGAGGGAAGATAGTGGTGAGAGAGAGGGAAGATAGTAGTGAGAGAAGGAAGATAGTAGTGAGAGAGAGGGAAGATAGTGGTGAGAGAGTGGGAAGATAGTGGTGAGAGAGAGGGAAGATAGTGGTGAGAGAGAGAAGATAGTGGTGAGAAAGAGGGAGGATAGTGGTGAGAGAGAGGGAAGATAGTGGTGAGAGAGAGGGAAGATAGTGGTGAGAAAGAGGGAAGATAGTGGTGAGAGAGAGGGAAGATAGTGGTGAGAGAGAGAAGATAGTGGTGAGAAAGAGGGAAGATAGTGGTGAGAGAGAGGGAAGATAGTGGTGAGAGAGAGGGACGATAGTGGTGAGAAAGAGGGAAGATAGTGGTGAGAGAGAGGGAAGATAGTGGTGAGAGAGGGAAGATAGTGGTGAGAAAGAGAAGATCGTGGTGAGAAAGAGGGAAGATAGTAGTGAGAGAGAGGGGAAAATAGTAGTGAGAGAGAGGGAAAATAGTAGTGAGAAAGAGGGAAGATAGTGGTGAGAGAGAGGGAAGATAGTAGTGAGAAAGAGGGAATATAGTGGTGAGAGAGAGAAGATAGTGGTGAGAAAGAGGGAAGATAGTGGTGAGAGAGAGGGAAGATAGTGGTGAGAGAGAGGGAAGATAGTAGTGAGAAAGAGGGAAGATAGTGGTGAGAGAGAGAAGATAGTGGTGAGAAAGAGGGAAGATAGTGGTGAGAGAGAGGGAAGAAAGTGGTGAGAGAGAGGGAATATTGTGGTGAGAGAGAGAAGATAGTGGTGAGAGAGAGAAGATAGTGGTGAGAAAGAGGGAAGATAGTGGTGAGAGAGAGGGAAGATAGTGGTGAGATAGAGGGAAGATAGTGGTGAGAGAGAGGGAAGATAGTGGTGAGATAGAGGGAAGATAGTGGTGAGATAGAGGGAAGATAGGAGTGAGAAAGAGGGAAGATAGTGGTGAGAGAGAGGGAAGATAGTAGTGAGAGAAGGAAGATAGTAGTGAGAGAGAGGGAAGATAGTGGTGAGAGAGTGGGAAGATAGTGGTGAGAGAGTGGGAAGATAGTGGTGAGAGAGAGGGAAGATAGTGGTGAGAGAGAGAAGATAGTGGTGAGAAAGAGGGAGGATAGTGGTGAGAGAGAGGGGAAGATAGTGGTGAGAAAGAGGGAAGATAGTGGTGAGAGAGAGGGAAGATAGTGGTGAGAGAGAGAAGATAGTGGTGAGAAAGAGGGAAGATAGTGGTGAGAGAGAGGGAAGATAGTGGTGAGAGAGAGGGACGATAGTGGTGAGAAAGAGGGAAGATAGTGGTGAGAGAGAGGGAAGATAGTGGTGAGAGAGGGAAGATAGTGGTGAGAAAGAGAAGATCGTGGTGAGAAAGAGGGAAGATAGTAGTGAGAGAGAGAGGGAAATAGTAGTGAGAAAGAGGGAAGATAGTGTTGAGAGAGAGGGAAGATAGTGGTGAGAGAGAGGGAAGATAGTAGTGAGAAAGAGGGAAGATAGTGGTGAGAGAGAGGGAAGATAGTGGTGTGAGAGGAAAGATAGTGGTGAGAGAGAGGGAAGATAGAGGTGAGAGAGAGGGAAGATAGTGGTGAGAGAGGGAAGATAGTGGTGTGAGAGAGGGAAGATAGTGGTGAGAGAGAGGGAAGATAGTGGTGAGAGAGGGAAGATAGTGGTGAGAGAGAGGGAAGATAGTGGTGAGAGAGGGAAGATAGTAGTGAGAAAGAGGGAAGATAGTGGTGAGAGAGAGGAAAGATAGTAGTGAGAGAGAGGGAAGATAGTAGTGAGAGAAGGAAGATAGTGGTGTGAGAGGGAAGATAGTGGTGAGAGAGAGGAAATATAGTGGTGAGAGAGACGGAAGATAGTGGTGAGAGAGAGGGAAGATAGTGGTGAGAGAGAGAAGATAGTGGTGAGAAAGAGGGAAGATAGTAGTGAGAGAGAGGGAAAATAGTAGTGAGAAAGAGGGAAGATAGTGGTGAGAGAGAGGGAAGATAGTAGTGAGAAAGAGGGAATATAGTGGTGAGAGAGAGAAGATAGTGGTGAGAAAGAGGGAAGATAGTGGTGAGAGAGAGGGAAGATAGTGGTGAGAGAGAGGGAAGATAGTAGTGAGAAAGAGGGAAGATAGTGGTGAGAGAGAGGGAAGATAGTGGTGAGAAAGAGGGAAGATAGTGGTGAGAGAGAGGGAAGAAAGTGGTGAGAGAGAGGGAATATAGTGGTGAGAGAGAGAAGATAGTGGTGAGAGAGAGAAGATAGTGGTGAGAAAGAGGGAAGATAGTGGTGAGAGAGAGGGAAGATAGTGGTGAGATAGAGGGAAGATAGTGGTGAGAGAGAGGGAAGATAGTGGTGAGATAGAGGGAAGATAGTAGTGAGAAAGAGGGAAGATAGTGGTGAGAGAGAGGGAAGATAGTGGTGAGATAGAGGGAAGATAGTAGTGAGAGAGAGAAGATAGTGGTGTGAGAGGGAAGATAGTGGTGAGAGAGAGGAAATATAGTGGTGAGAGAGACGGAAGATAGTGGTGAGAGAGAGGGAAGATAGTGGTGAGAGAGAGAAGATAGTGGTGAGAAAGAGGGAAGATAGTGGTGAGAGAGAGGGAAGATAGTGGTGAGAGAGAGGGACGATAGTGGTGAGAAAGAGGGAAGATAGTGGTGAGAGAGAGGGAAGATAGTGGTGAGAGAGGGAAGATAGTGGTGAGAAAGAGAAGATCGTGGTGAGAAAGAGGGAAGATAGTAGTGAGAGAGAGAGGGAAATAGTAGTGAGAAAGAGGGAAGATAGTGTTGAGAGAGAGGGAAGATAGTGGTGAGAGAGAGGGAAGATAGTAGTGAGAAAGAGGGAAGATAGTGGTGAGAGAGAGGGAAGATAGTGGTGTGAGAGGGAAGATAGTGGTGAGAGAGAGGGAAGATAGAGGTGAGAGAGAGGGAAGATAGTGGTGAGAGAGGGAAGATAGTGGTGTGAGAGAGGGAAGATAGTGGTGAGAGAGAGGGAAGATAGTGGTGAGAGAGGGAAGATAGTGGTGAGAGAGAGGGAAGATAGTGGTGAGAGAGGGAAGATAGTAGTGAGAAAGAGGGAAGATAGTGGTGAGAGAGAGGAAAGATAGTAGTGAGAGAGAGGGAAGATAGTAGTGAGAGAAGGAAGATAGTGGTGTGAGAGGGAAGATAGTGGTGAGAGAGAGGAAATATAGTGGTGAGAGAGACGGAAGATAGTGGTGAGAGAGAGGGAAGATAGTGGTGAGAGAGAGAAGATAGTGGTGAGAAAGAGGGAAGATAGTAGTGAGAGAGAGGGGAAAATAGTAGTGAGAAAGAGGGAAGATAGTGGTGAGAGAGAGGGAAGATAGTAGTGAGAAAGAGGGAATATAGTGGTGAGAGAGAGAAGATAGTGGTGAGAAAGAGGGAAGATAGTGGTGAGAGAGAGGGAAGATAGTGGTGAGAGAGAGGGAAGATAGTAGTGAGAAAGAGGGAAGATAGTGGTGAGAGAGAGGGAAGATAGTGGTGAGAAAGAGGGAAGATAGTGGTGAGAGAGAGGGAAGAAAGTGGTGAGAGAGAGGGAATATAGTGGTGAGAGAGAGAAGATAGTGGTGAGAGAGAGAAGATAGTGGTGAGAAAGAGGGAAGATAGTGGTGAGAGAGAGGGAAGATAGTGGTGAGATAGAGGGAAGATAGTGGTGAGAGAGAGGGAAGATAGTGGTGAGATAGAGGGAAGATAGTAGTGAGAAAGAGGGAAGATAGTGGTGAGAGAGAGGGAAGATAGTGGTGAGATAGAGGGAAGATAGTAGTGAGAGAAGGAAGATAGTAGTGAGAGAGAGGGAAGATAGTGGTGAGAGAGTGGGAAGATAGTGGTGAGAGAGAGGGAAGATAGTGGTGAGAGAGAGAAGATAGTGGTGAGAAAGAGGGAGGATAGTGGTGAGAGAGAGGGAAGATAGTGGTGAGAGAGAGGGAAGATAGTGGTGAGAAAGAGGGAAGATAATGGTGAGAGAGAGGGAAGATAGTGGTGAGAGAGAGAAGATAGTGGTGAGAAAGAGGGAAGATAGTGGTGAGAGAGAGGGAAGATAGTGGTGAGAGAGAGGGAAGATAGTGGTGAGAAAGAGGGAAGATAGTGGTGAGAGAGAGGGAAGATAGTGGTGAGAGAGGGAAGATAGTGGTGAGAAAGAGAAGATCGTGGTGAGAAAGAGGGAAGATAGTAGTGAGAGAGAGAGGGAAAATAGTAGTGAGAAAGAGGGAAGATAGTGTTGAGAGAGAGGGAAGATAGTGGTGAGAGAGAGGGAAGATAGTAGTGAGAAAGAGGGAAGATAGTGGTGAGAGAGAGGGAAGATAGTGGTGTGAGAGGGAAGATAGTGGTGAGAGAGAGGGAAGATAGAGGTGAGAGAGAGGGAAGATAGTGGTGAGAGAGGGAAGATAGTGGTGTGAGAGAGGGAAGATAGTGGTGAGAGAGAGGGAAGATAGTGGTGAGAGAGGGAAGATAGTGGTGAGAGAGAGGGAAGATAGTGGTGAGAGAGGGAAGATAGTAGTGAGAAAGAGGGAAGATAGTGGTGAGAGAGAGGAAAGATAGTAGTGAGAGAGAGGGAAGATAGTGGTGAGAGAGAGGGAAGATAGTAGTGAGAGAAGGAAGATAGTGGTGTGAGAGGGAAGATAGTGGTGAGAGAGAGGAAATATAGTGGTGAGAGAGACGGAAGATAGTGGTGAGAGAGAGGGAAGATAGTGGTGAGAGAGAGAAGATAGTGGTGAGAAAGAGGGAAGATAGTAGTGAGAGAGAGGGAAAATAGTAGTGAGAAAGAGGGAAGATAGTGGTGAGAGAGAGGGAAGATAGTAGTGAGAAAGAGGGAATATAGTGGTGAGAGAGAGAAGATAGTGGTGAGAAAGAGGGAAGATAGTGGTGAGAGAGAGGGAAGATAGTGGTGAGAGAGAGGGAAGATAGTAGTGAGAAAGAGGGAAGATAGTGGTGAGAGAGAGAAGATAGTTGTGAGAAAGAGGGAAGATACTGGTGAGAGAGAGGGAAGAAAGTGGTGAGAGAGAGGGAATATAGTGGTGAGAGAGAGGGAAGATAGTAGTGAGATAGAGAAGATAGTGGTGAGAAAGAGGGAAGATAGTGGTGAGAGAGAGGGAAGATAGTGGTGAGATAGAGGGAAGATAGTGGTGAGAGAGAGGGAAGATAGTGGTGAGATAGAGGGAAGATAGTAGTGAGAAAGAGGGAAGATAGTGGTGAGAGAGAGGGAAGAAAGTGGTGAGAGAGAGGGAATATTGTGGTGAGAGAGAGAAGATAGTGGTGAGAGAGAGAAGATAGTGGTGAGAAAGAGGGAAGATAGTGGTGAGAGAGAGGGAAGATAGTGGTGAGATAGAGGGAAGATAGTGGTGAGAGAGAGGGAAGATAGTGGTGAGATAGAGGGAAGATAGTGGTGAGATAGAGGGAAGATAGGAGTGAGAAAGAGGGAAGATAGTGGTGAGAGAGAGGGAAGATAGTGGTGTGAGAGAGGGAAGATAGTGGTGAGAGAGAGGGAAGATAGTGGTGAGAGAGGGAAGATAGTGGTGAGAGAGAGGGAAGATAGTGGTGAGAGAGGGAAGATAGTAGTGAGAAAGAGGGAAGATAGTGGTGAGAGAGAGGAAAGATAGTAGTGAGAGAGAGGGAAGATAGTAGTGAGAGAAGGAAGATAGTGGTGTGAGAGGGAAGATAGTGGTGAGAGAGAGGAAATATAGTGGTGAGAGAGACGGAAGATAGTGGTGAGAGAGAGGGAAGGTAGTGGTGAGAGAGAGAAGATAGTGGTGAGAAAGAGGGAAGATAGTAGTGAGAGAGAGGGAAAATAGTAGTGAGAAAGAGGGAAGATAGTGGTGAGAGAGAGGGAAGATAGTAGTGAGAAAGAGGGAATATAGTGGTGAGAGAGAGAAGATAGTGGTGAGAAAGAGGGAAGATAGTGGTGAGAGAGAGAAGATAGTGGTGAGAAAGAGGGAAGATAGTAGTGAGAGAGAGGGAAAATAGTAGTGAGAAAGAGGGAAGATAGTGGTGAGAGAGAGGGAAGATAGTAGTGAGAAATAGGGAATATAGTGGTGAGAGAGAGAAGATAGTGGTGAGAAAGAGGGAAGATAGTGGTGAGAGAGAGGGAAGATAGTGGTGAGAGAGAGGGAAGATAGTAGTGAGAAAGAGGGAAGATAGTGGTGAGAGAGAGAAGATAGTTGTGAGAAAGAGGGAAGATACTGGTGAGAGAGAGGGAAGAAAGTGGTGAGAGAGAGGGAATATAGTGGTGAGAGAAGATAGTGGTGAGAGAGAGAAGATAGTGGTGAGAAAGAGGGAAGATAGTGGTGAGAGAGAGGGAAGATAGTGGTGAGATAGAGAAGATAGTGGTGAGAAAGAGGGAAGATAGTGGTGAGAGAGAGGGAAGATAGTGGTGAGATAGAGGGAAGATAGTGGTGAGAGAGAGGGAAGATAGTGGTGAGATAGAGGGAAGATAGTAGTGAGAAAGAGGGAAGATAGTGGTGAGAGAGAGGGAAGAAAGTGGTGAGAGAGAGGGAATATTGTGGTGAGAGAGAGGGAAGATAGTGGTGAGAGAGAGGGAAGATAGTGGTGAGATAGAGGGAAGATAGTGGTGAGATAGAGGGAAGATAGGAGTGAGAAAGAGGGAAGATAGTGGTGAGAGAGAGGGAAGATAGTGGTGTGAGAGAGGGAAGATAGTGGTGAGAGAGAGGGAAGATAGTGGTGAGAGAGGGAAGATAGTGGTGAGAGAGAGGGAAGATAGTGGTGAGAGAGGGAAGATAGTAGTGAGAAAGAGGGAAGATAGTGGTGAGAGAGAGGAAAGATAGTAGTGAGAGAGAGGGAAGATAGTAGTGAGAGAAGGAAGATAGTGGTGTGAGAGGGAAGATAGTGGTGAGAGAGAGGAAATATAGTGGTGAGAGAGACGGAAGATAGTGGTGAGAGAGAGGGAAGATAGTGGTGAGAGAGAGAAGATAGTGGTGAGAAAGAGGGAAGATAGTAGTGAGAGAGAGGGAAAATAGTAGTGAGAAAGAGGGAAGATAGTGGTGAGAGAGAGGGAAGATAGTAGTGAGAAAGAGGGAATATAGTGGTGAGAGAGAGAAGATAGTGGTGAGAAAGAGGGAAGATAGTGGTGAGAGAGAGGGAAGATAGTGGTGAGAGAGAGGGAAGATAGTAGTGAGAAAGAGGGAAGATAGTGGTGAGAGAGAGAAGATAGTTGTGAGAAAGAGGGAAGATAGTGGTGAGAGAGAGGGAAGAAAGTGGTGAGAGAGAGGGAATATAGTGGTGAGAGAGAGAAGATAGTGGTGAGAGAGAGAAGATAGTGGTGAGAAAGAGGGAAGATAGTGGTGAGAGAGAGGGAAGATAGTGGTGAGATAGAGGGAAGATAGTGGTGAGAGAGAGGGAAGATAGTGGTGAGATAGAGGGAAGATAGTAGTGAGAAAGAGGGAAGATAGTGGTGAGAGAGAGGGAAGATAGTGGTGAGATAGAGGGAAGATAGTAGTGAGAAAGAGGGAAGATAGTGGTGAGAGAGAGGGAAGATAGTAGTGAGAGAAGGAAGATAGTAGTGAGAGAGAGGGAAGATAGTGGTGAGAGAGTGGGAAGATAGTGGTGAGAGAGAGGGAAGATAGTGGTGAGAGAGAGAAGATAGTGGTGAGAAAGAGGGAGGATAGTGGTGAGAGAGAGGGAAGATAGTGGTGAGAGAGAGGGAAGATAGTGGTGAGAGAGAGGGAAGATAGTGGTGAGAGAGAGAAGATAGTGGTGAGAAAGAGGGAAGATAGTGGTGAGAGAGAGGGAAGATAGTGGTGAGAGAGAGGGAAGATAGTGGTGAGAAAGAGGGAAGATAGTGGTGAGAGAGAGGGAAGATAGTGGTGAGAGAGGGAAGATAGTGGTGAGAAAGAGAAGATCGTGGTGAGAAAGAGGGAAGATAGTAGTGAGAGAGAGAGGGAAAATAGTAGTGAGAAAGAGGGAAGATAGTGTTGAGAGAGAGGGAAGATAGTGGTGAGAGAGAGGGAAGATAGTAGTGAGAAAGAGGGAAGATAGTGGTGAGAGAGAGGGAAGATAGTGGTGTGAGAGGGAAGATAGTGGTGAGAGAGAGGGAAGATAGAGGTGAGAGAGAGGGAAGATAGTGGTGAGAGAGGGAAGATAGTGGTGTGAGAGAGGGAAGATAGTGGTGAGAGAGAGGGAAGATAGTGGTGAGAGAGGGAAGATAGTGGTGAGAGAGAGGGAAGATAGTGGTGAGAGAGGGAAGATAGTAGTGAGAAAGAGGGAAGATAGTGGTGAGAGAGAGGAAAGATAGTAGTGAGAGAGAGGGAAGATAGTGGTGAGAGAGAGGGAAGATAGTAGTGAGAGAAGGAAGATAGTGGTGTGAGAGGGAAGATAGTGGTGAGAGAGAGGAAATATAGTGGTGAGAGAGACGGAAGATAGTGGTGAGAGAGAGGGAAGATAGTGGTGAGAGAGAGAAGATAGTGGTGAGAAAGAGGGAAGATAGTAGTGAGAGAGAGGGAAAATAGTAGTGAGAGAGAGGGAAGATAGTGGTGAGAGAGAGGGAAGATAGTAGTGAGAAAGAGGGAATATAGTGGTGAGAGAGAGAAGATAGTGGTGAGAAAGAGGGAAGATAGTGGTGAGAGAGAGGGAAGATAGTGGTGAGAGAGAGGGAAGATAGTAGTGAGAAAGAGGGAAGATAGTGGTGAGAGAGAGAAGATAGTTGTGAGAAAGAGGGAAGATACTGGTGAGAGAGAGGGAAGAAAGTGGTGAGAGAGAGGGAATATAGTGGTGAGAGAAGATAGTGGTGAGAGAGAGAAGATAGTGGTGAGAAAGAGGGAAGATAGTGGTGAGAGAGAGGGAAGATAGTGGTGAGATAGAGGGAAGATAGTGGTGAGAGAGAGGGAAGATAGTGGTGAGATAGAGGGAAGATAGTAGTGAGAAAGAGGGAAGATAGTGGTGAGAGAGAGGGAAGAAAGTGGTGAGAGAGAGGGAATATTGTGGTGAGAGAGAGAAGATAGTGGTGAGAGAGAGAAGATAGTGGTGAGAAAGAGGGAAGATAGTGGTGAGAGAGAGGGAAGATAGTGGTGAGATAGAGGGAAGATAGTGGTGAGAGAGAGGGAAGATAGTGGTGAGATAGAGGGAAGATAGTGGTGAGATAGAGGGAAGATAGGAGTGAGAAAGAGGGAAGATAGTGGTGAGAGAGAGGGAAGATATTAGTGAGAGAAGGAAGATAGTAGTGAGAGAGAGGGAAGATAGTGGTGAGAGAGTGGGAAGATAGTGGTGAGAGAGAGGGAAGATAGTGGTGAGAGAGAGAAGATAGTGGTGAGAAAGAGGGAGGATAGTGGTGAGAGAGAGGGAAGATAGTGGTGAGAGAGAGGGAAGATAGTGGTGAGAAAGAGGGAAGATAGTGGTGAGAGAGAGGGAAGATAGTGGTGAGAGAGAGAAGATAGTGGTGAGAAAGAGGGAAGATAGTGGTGAGAGAGAGGGAAGATAGTGGTGAGAGAGAGGGAAGATAGTGGTGAGAAAGAGGGAAGATAGTGGTGAGAGAGAGGGAAGATAGTGGTGAGAGAGGGAAGATAGTGGTGAGAAAGAGAAGATCGTGGTGAGAAAGAGGGAAGATAGTAGTGAGAGAGAGAGGGAAAATAGTAGTGAGAAAGAGGGAAGATAGTGTTGAGAGAGAGGGAAGATAGTGGTGAGAGAGAGGGAAGATATCGGTGAGAAAGAGGGAAGATAGTGGTGAGAGAGAGGGAAGATAGTGGTGTGAGAGGGAAGATAGTGGTGAGAGAGAGGGAAGATAGAGGTGAGAGAGAGGGAAGATAGTGGTGAGAGAGGGAAGATAGTGGTGTGAGAGAGGGAAGATAGTGGTGAGAGAGAGGGAAGATAGTGGTGAGAGAGGGAAGATAGTGGTGAGAGAGAGGGAAGATAGTGGTGAGAGAGGGAAGATAGTAGTGAGAAAGAGGGAAGATAGTGGTGAGAGAGAGGAAAGATAGTAGTGAGAGAGAGGGAAGATAGTAGTGAGAGAAGGAAGATAGTGGTGTGAGAGGGAAGATAGTGGTGAGAGAGAGGAAATATAGTGGTGAGAGAGACGGAAGATAGTGGTGAGAGAGAGGGAAGATAGTGGTGAGAGAGAGAAGATAGTGGTGAGAAAGAGGGAAGATAGTAGTGAGAGAGAGGGAAAATAGTAGTGAGAAAGAGGGAAGATAGTGGTGAGAGAGAGGGAAGATAGTAGTGAGAAAGAGGGAATATAGTGGTGAGAGAGAGAAAATAGTGGTGAGAAAGAGGGAAGATAGTGGTGAGAGAGAGGGAAGATAGTAGTGAGAGAGAGGGAAGATAGTAGTGAGAAAGAGGGAAGATAGTGGTGAGAGAGAGAAGATAGTTGTGAGAAAGAGGGAAGATAGTGGTGAGAGAGAGGGAAGAAAGTGGTGAGAGAGAGGGAATATAGTGGTGAGAGAGAGAAGATAGTGGTGAGAAAGAGGGAATATAGTGGTGAGAGAGAGAAAATAGTGGTGAGAAAGAGGGAAGATAGTGGTGAGAGAGAGGGAAGATAGTGGTGAGAGAGAGGGAAGATAGTAGTGAGAAAGAGGGAAGATAGTGGTGAGAGAGAGAAGATAGTTGTGAGAAAGAGGGAAGATAGTGGTGAGAGAGAGGGAAGAAAGTGGTGAGAGAGAGGGAATATAGTGGTGAGAGAGAGAAGATAGTAGTGAGAGAGAGAAGATAGTGGTGAGAAAGAGGGAAGATAGTGGTGAGAGAGAGGGAAGATAGTGGTGAGATAGAGGGAAGATAGTGGTGAGAGAGAGGGAAGATAGTGGTGAGATAGAGGGAAGATAGTAGTGAGAAAGAGGGAAGATAGTGGTGAGAGAGAGGGAAGATAGTGGTGAGATAGAGGGAAGATAGTAGTGAGAAAGAGGGAAGATAGTGGTGAGAGAGAGGGAAGATAGTAGTGAGAGAAGGAAGATAGTAGTGAGAGAGAGGGAAGATAGTGGTGAGAGAGTGGGAAGATAGTGGTGAGAGAGAGGGAAGATAGTGGTGAGAGAGAGAAGATAGTGGTGAGAAAGAGGGAGGATAGTGGTGAGAGAGAGGGAAGATAGTGGTGAGAGAGAGGGAAGATAGTGGTGAGAAAGAGGGAAGATAGTGGTGAGAGAGAGGGAAGATAGTGGTGAGAGAGAGAAGATAGTGGTGAGAAAGAGGGAAGATAGTGGTGAGAGAGAGGGAAGATAGTGGTGAGAGAGAGGGAAGATAGTGGTGAGAAAGAGGGAAGATAGTGGTGAGAGAGAGGGAAGATAGTGGTGAGAGAGGGAAGATAGTGGTGAGAAAGAGAAGATCGTGTTGAGAAAGAGGGAAGATAGTAGTGAGAGAGAGAGGGAAAATAGTAGTGAGAAAGAGGGAAGATAGTGTTGAGAGAGAGGGAAGATAGTGGTGAGAGAGAGGGAAGATAGTAGTGAGAAAGAGGGAAGATAGTGGTGAGAGAGAGGGAAGATAGTGGTGTGAGAGGGAAGATAGTGGTGAGAGAGAGGGAAGATAGAGGTGAGAGAGAGGGAAGATAGTGGTGAGAGAGGGAAGATAGTGGTGTGAGAGAGGGAAGATAGTGGTGAGAGAGAGGGAAGATAGTGGTGAGAGAGGGAAGATAGTGGTGAGAGAGAGGAAATATAGTGGTGAGAGAGACGGAAGATAGTGGTGAGAGAGAGGGAAGATAGTGGTGAGAGAGAGAAGATAGTGGTGAGAAAGAGGGAAGATAGTAGTGAGAGAGAGGGAAAATAGTAGTGAGAAAGAGGGAAGATAGTGGTGAGAGAGAGGGAAGATAGTAGTGAGAAAGAGGGAATATAGTGGTGAGAGAGAGAAAATAGTGGTGAGAAAGAGGGAAGATAGTGGTGAGAGAGAGGGAAGATAGTGGTGAGAGAGAGGGAAGATAGTAGTGAGAAAGAGGGAAGATAGTGGTGAGAGAGAGAAGATAGTTGTGAGAAAGAGGGAAGATAGTGGTGAGAGAGAGGGAAGAAAGTGGTGAGAGAGAGGGAATATAGTGGTGAGAGAGAGAAGATAGTGGTGAGAAAGAGGGAATATAGTGGTGAGAGAGAGAAAATAGTGGTGAGAAAGAGGGAAGATAGTGGTGAGAGAGAGGGAAGATAGTGGTGAGAAAGAGGGAAGATAGTAGTGAGAAAGAGGGAAGATAGTGGTGAGAGAGAGAAGATAGTTGTGAGAAAGAGGGAAGATAGTGGTGAGAGAGAGAAGATAGTGGTGAGAGAGAGAAGATAGTGGTGAGAAAGAGGGAAGATAGTGGTGAGAGAGAGGGAAGATAGTGGTGAGATAGAGGGAAGATAGTGGTGAGAGAGAGGGAAGATAGTGGTGAGATAGAGGGAAGATAGTAGTGAGAAAGAGGGAAGATAGTGGTGAGAGAGAGGGAAGATAGTGGTGAGATAGAGGGAAGATAGTAGTGAGAAAGAGGGAAGATAGTGGTGAGAGAGAGGGAAGATAGTAGTGAGAGAAGGAAGATAGTAGTGAGAGAGAGGGAAGATAGTGGTGAGAGAGTGGGAAGATAGTGGTGAGAGAGAGGGAAGATAGTGGTGAGAGAGAGAAGATAGTGGTGAGAAAGAGGGAGGATAGTGGTGAGAGAGAGGGAAGATAGTGGTGAGAGAGAGGGAAGATAGTGGTGAGAAAGAGGGAAGATAGTGGTTAGAGAGAGGGAAGATAGTGGTGAGAGAGAGAAGATAGTGGTGAGAAAGAGGGAAGATAGTGGTGAGAGAGAGGGAAGATAGTGGTGAGAGAGAGGGAAGATAGTGGTGAGAAAGAGGGAAGATAGTGGTGAGAGAGAGGGAAGATAGTGGTGAGAGAGGGAAGATAGTGGTGAGAAAGAGGGAAGATAGTGGTGAGAGAGAGGGAAGATAGTAGTGAGAGAGAGAGGGAAAATAGTAGTGAGAAAGAGGGAAGATAGTGTTGAGAGAGAGGGAAGATAGTGGTGAGAGAGAGGGAAGATAGTAGTGAGAAAGAGGGAAGATAGTGGTGAGAGAGAGGGAAGATAGTGGTGTGAGAGGGAAGATAGTGGTGAGAGAGAGGGAAGATAGAGGTGAGAGAGAGGGAAGATAGTGGTGAGAGAGGGAAGATAGTGGTGTGAGAGAGGGAAGATAGTGGTGAGAGAGAGGGAAGATAGTGGTGAGAGAGGGAAGATAGTGGTGAGAGAGAGGGAAGATAGTGGTGAGAGAGGGAAGATAGTAGTGAGAAAGAGGGAAGATAGTGGTGAGAGAGAGGAAAGATAGTGGTGAGAGAGAGGGAAGATAGTGGTGAGAGAGAGGGAAGATAGTGGTGAGAAAGAGGGAAGATAGTGGTGAGAGAGAGGGAAGATAGTGGTGAGAGAGAGAAGATAGTGGTGAGAAAGAGGGAAGATAGTGGTGAGAGAGAGGGAAGATAGTGGTGAGAGAGAGGGAAGATAGTGGTGAGAAAGAGGGAAGATAGTGGTGAGAGAGAGGGAAGATAGTGGTGAGAGAGGGAAGATAGTGGTGAGAAAGAGAAGATCGTGGTGAGAAAGAGGGAAGATAGTAGTGAGAGAGAGAGGGAAAATAGTAGTGAGAAAGAGGGAAGATAGTGTTGAGAGAGAGGGAAGATAGTGGTGAGAGAGAGGGAAGATAGTAGTGAGAAAGAGGGAAGATAGTGGTGAGAGAGAGGGAAGATAGTGGTGTGAGAGGGAAGATAGTGGTGAGAGAGAGGGAAGATAGAGGTGAGAGAGAGGGAAGATAGTGGTGAGATAGAGGGAAGATAGTGGTGAGAGAGAGGGAAGATAGTGGTGAGAGAGAGGGAAGATAGTAGTGAGAAAGAGGGAAGATAGTGGTGAGAGAGAGGGAAGATAGTGGTGAGATAGAGGGAAGATAGTAGTGAGAAAGAGGGAAGATAGTGGTGAGAGAGAGGGAAGATAGTAGTGAGAGAAGGAAGATAGTAGTGAGAGAGAGGGAAGATAGTGGTGAGAGAGTGGGAAGATAGTGGTGAGAGAGAGGGAAGATAGTGGTGAGAGAGAGAAGATAGTGGTGAGAAAGAGGGAGGATAGTGGTGAGAGAGAGGGAAGATAGTGGTGAGAGAGAGGGAAGATAGTGGTGAGAAAGAGGGAAGATAGTGGTTAGAGAGAGGGAAGATAGTGGTGAGAGAGAGAAGATAGTGGTGAGAAAGAGGGAAGATAGTGGTGAGAGAGAGGGAAGATAGTGGTGAGAGAGAGGGAAGATAGTGGTGAGAAAGAGGGAAGATAGTGGTGAGAGAGAGGGAAGATAGTGGTGAGAGAGGGAAGATAGTGGTGAGAAAGAGGGAAGATAGTGGTGAGAGAGAGGGAAGATAGTAGTGAGAGAGAGAGGGAAAATAGTAGTGAGAAAGAGGGAAGATAGTGTTGAGAGAGAGGGAAGATAGTGGTGAGAGAGAGGGAAGATAGTAGTGAGAAAGAGGGAAGATAGTGGTGAGAGAGAGGGAAGATAGTGGTGTGAGAGGGAAGATAGTGGTGAGAGAGAGGGAAGATAGAGGTGAGAGAGAGGGAAGATAGTGGTGAGAGAGGGAAGATAGTGGTGTGAGAGAGGGAAGATAGTGGTGAGAGAGAGGGAAGATAGTGGTGAGAGAGGGAAGATAGTGGTGAGAGAGAGGGAAGATAGTGGTGAGAGAGGGAAGATAGTAGTGAGAAAGAGGGAAGATAGTGGTGAGAGAGAGGAAAGATAGTGGTGAGAGAGAGGGAAGATAGTGGTGAGAGAGAGGGAAGATAGTGGTGAGAAAGAGGGAAGATAGTGGTGAGAGAGAGGGAAGATAGTGGTGAGAGAGAGAAGATAGTGGTGAGAAAGAGGGAAGATAGTGGTGAGAGAGAGGGAAGATAGTGGTGAGAGAGAGGGAAGATAGTGGTGAGAAAGAGGGAAGATAGTGGTGAGAGAGAGGGAAGATAGTGGTGAGAGAGGGAAGATAGTGGTGAGAAAGAGAAGATCGTGGTGAGAAAGAGGGAAGATAGTAGTGAGAGAGAGAGGGAAAATAGTAGTGAGAAAGAGGGAAGATAGTGTTGAGAGAGAGGGAAGATAGTGGTGAGAGAGAGGGAAGATAGTAGTGAGAAAGAGGGAAGATAGTGGTGAGAGAGAGGGAAGATAGTGGTGTGAGAGGGAAGATAGTGGTGAGAGAGAGGGAAGATAGAGGTGAGAGAGAGGGAAGATAGTGGTGAGAGAGGGAAGATAGTGGTGTGAGAGAGGGAAGATAGTGGTGAGAGAGAGGGAAGATAGTGGTGAGAGAGGGAAGATAGTGGTGAGAGAGAGGGAAGATAGTGGTGAGAGAGGGAAGATAGTAGTGAGAAAGAGGGAAGATAGTGGTGAGAGAGAGGAAAGATAGTAGTGAGAGAGAGGGAAGATAGTAGTGAGAGAAGGAAGATAGTGGTGAGAGAGAGGAAATATAGTGGTGAGAGAGAAGGAAGATAGTGGTGAGAGAGAGGGAAGATAGTGGTGAGAGAGAGAAGATAGTGGTGAGAAAGAGGGAAGATAGTAGTGAGAGAGAGGGAAAATAGTAGTGAGAAAGAGGGAAGATAGTGGTGAGAGAGAGGGAAGATAGTAGTGAGAAAGAGGGAATATAGTGGTGAGAGAGAGAAGATAGTGGTGAGAAAGAGGGAAGATAGTGGTGAGAGAGAGGGAAGATAGTGGTGAGAGAGAGGGAAGATAGTAGTGAGAAAGAGGGAAGATAGTGGTGAGAGAGAGAAGATAGTTGTGAGAAAGAGGGAAGATAGTGGTGAGAGAGAGGGAAGAAAGTGGTGAGAGAGAGGGAATATAGTGGTGAGAGAGAGAAGATAGTGGTGAGAGAGAGAAGATAGTGGTGAGAAAGAGGGAAGATAGTGGTGAGAGAGAGGGAAGATAGTGGTGAGATAGAGGGAAGATAGTAGTGAGAAAGAGGGAAGATAGTGGTGAGAGAGAGGGAAGATAGTGGTGAGATAGAGGGAAGATAGTAGTGAGAAAGAGGGAAGATAGTGGTGAGAGAGAGGGAAGATAGTAGTGAGAGAAGGAAGATAGTAGTGAGAGAGAGGGAAGATAGTGGTGAGAGAGTGGGAAGATAGTGGTGAGAGAGAGGGAAGATAGTGGTGAGAGAGAGAAGATAGTGGTGAGAAAGAGGGAGGATAGTGGTGAGAGAGAGGGAAGATAGTGGTGAGAGAGAGGGAAGATAGTGGTGAGAAAGAGGGAAGATAGTGGTGAGAGAGAGGGAAGATAGTGGTGAGAGAGAGAAGATAGTGGTGAGAAAGAGGGAAGATAGTGGTGAGAGAGAGGGAAGATAGTGGTGAGAGAGAGGGAAGCTAGTGGTGAGAAAGAGGGAAGATAGTGTTGAGAGAGAGGGAAGATAGTGGTGAGAGAGGGAAGATAGTGGTGAGAAAGAGAAGATCGTGGTGAGAAAGAGGGAAGATAGTAGTGAGAGAGAGAGGGAAAATAGTAGTGAGAAAGAGGGAAGATAGTGTTGAGAGAGAGGGAAGATAGTGGTGAGAGAGAGGGAAGATAGTAGTGAGAAAGAGGGAAGATAGTGGTGAGAGAGAGGGAAGATAGTGGTGTGAGAGGGAAGATAGTGGTGAGAGAGAGGGAAGATAGAGGTGAGAGAGAGGGAAGATAGTGGTGAGAGAGGGAAGATAGTGGTGTGAGAGAGGGAAGATAGTGGTGAGAGAGAGGGAAGATAGTGGTGAGAGAGGGAAGATAGTGGTGAGAGAGAGGGAAGATAGTGGTGAGAGAGGGAAGATAGTAGTGAGAAAGAGGGAAGATAGTGGTGAGAGAGAGGAAAGATAGTAGTGAGAGAGAGGGAAGATAGTGGTGAGAGAGAGGGAAGATAGTAGTGAGAGACGGAAGATAGTGGTGTGAGAGGGAAGATAGTGGTGAGAGAGAGGAAATATAGTGGTGAGAGAGACGGAAGATAGTGGTGAGAGAGAGGGAAGATAGTGGTGAGAGAGAGAAGATAGTGGTGAGAAAGAGGGAAGATAGTAGTGAGAGAGGGAAAATAGTAGTGAGAAAGAGGGAAGATAGTGGTGAGAGAGAGGGAAGATAGTAGTGAGAAAGAGGGAATATAGTGGTGAGAGAGAGAAGATAGTGGTGAGAAAGAGGGAAGATAGTGGTGAGAGAGAGGGAAGATAGTGGTGAGAGAGAGGGAAGATAGTAGTGAGAAAGAGGGAAGATAGTGGTGAGAGAGAGAAGATAGTTGTGAGAAAGAGGGAAGATACTGGTGAGAGAGAGGGAAGAAAGTGGTGAGAGAGAGGGAATATAGTGGTGAGAGAAGATAGTGGTGAGAGAGAGAAGATAGTGGTGAGAAAGAGGGAAGATAGTGGTGAGAGAGAGGGAAGATAGTGGTGAGATAGAGGGAAGATAGTGGTGAGAGAGAGGGAAGATAGTGGTGAGATAGAGGGAAGATAGTAGTGAGAAAGAGGGAAGATAGTGGTGAGAGAGAGGGAAGATAGTGGTGAGATAGAGGGAAGATAGTAGTGAGAAAGAGGGAAGATAGTGGTGAGAAAGAGGGAGGATAGTGGTGAGAGAGAGGGAAGATAGTGGAGAGAAAGAGGGAAGATAGTGGTGAGAGAGAGGGAAGATAGTGGTGAGAGAGGGAAGATAGTGGTGAGAAAGAGAAGATCGTGGTGAGAAAGAGGGAAGATAGTAGTGAGAGAGAGAGGGAAAATAGTAGTGAGAAAGAGGGAAGATAGTGTTGAGAGAGAGGGAAGATAGTGGTGAGAGAGAGGGAAGATAGTAGTGAGAAAGAGGGAAGATAGGGGGGAGAGAGAGGGAAGATAGTGGTGTGAGAGGGAAGATAGTGGTGAGAGAGAGGGAAGATAGAGGTGAGAGAGAGGGAAGATAGTGGTGAGAGAGGGAAGATAGTGGTGTGAGAGAGGGAAGATAGTGGTGAGAGAGAGGGAAGATAGTGGTGAGAGAGGGAAGATAGTGGTGAGAGAGAGGGAAGATAGTGGTGAGAGAGGGAAGATAGTAGTGAGAAAGAGGGAAGATAGTGGTGAGAGAGAGGAAAGATAGTAGTGAGAGAGAGGGAAGATAGTGGTGAGAGAGAGGGAAGATAGTAGTGAGAGAAGGAAGATAGTGGTGTGAGAGGGAAGATAGTGGTGAGAGAGAGGAAATATAGTGGTGAGAGAGACGGAAGATAGTGGTGAGAGAGAGGGAAGATAGTGGTGAGAGAGGGAAGATAGTGGTGAGAGAGGGAAGATAGTAGTGAGAGAAGGAAGATAGTGGTGTGAGAGGGAAGATAGTGGTGAGAGAGAGGAAATATAGTGGTGAGAGAGACGGAAGATAGTGGTGAGAGAGAGGGAAGATAGTGGTGAGAGAGAGAAGATAGTGGTGAGAAAGAGGGAAGATAGTAGTGAGAGAGAGGGAAAATAGTAGTGAGAAAGAGGGAAGATAGTGGTGAGAGAGAGAAGATAGTGGTGAGAAAGAGGGAAGATAGTGGTGAGAGAGAGGGAAGATAGTGGTGAGAGAGAGGGAAGATAGTAGTGAGAAAGAGGGAAGATAGTGGTGAGAGAGAGAAGATAGTTGTGAGAAAGAGGGAAGATAGTGGTGAGAGAGAGGGAAGAAAGTGGTGAGAGAGAGGGAATATAGTGGTGAGAGAAGATAGTGGTGAGAGAGAGAAGATAGTGGTGAGAAAGAGGGAAGATAGTGGTGAGAGAGAGGGAAGATAGTGGTGAGAGAGAGGGAAGATAGTGGTGAGAGAGAGGGAAGATAGTGGTGAGATAGAGGGAAGATAGTAGTGAGAAAGAGAGAAGATAGTGGTGAGAGAGAGGGAAGATAGTGGTGAGATAGAGGGAAGATAGTAGTGAGAAAGAGGGAAGATAGTGGTGAGAGAGAGGGAAGATAGTAGTGAGAGAAGGAAGATAGTAGTGAGAGAGAGGGAAGATAGTGGTGAGAGAGTGGGAAGATAGTGGTGAGAGAGAGGGAAGATAGTGGTGAGAGAGAGGGAAGATAGTGGTGAGAGAGAGAAGATAGTGGTGAGAAAGAGGGAGGATAGTGGTGAGAGAGAGGGAAGATAGTGGTGAGAGAGAGGGAAGATAGTGTGAGAAAGAGGGAAGATAGTGGTGAGAGAGAGGGAAGATAGTGGTGAGAGAGAGAAGATAGTGGTGAGAAAGAGGGAAGATAGTGGTGAGAGAGAGGGAAGATAGTGGTGAGAGAGAGGGAAGATAGTGGAGAGAAAGAGGGAAGATAGTGGTGAGAGAGAGGGAAGATAGTGGTGAGAGAGGGAAGATAGTGGTGAGAAAGAGAAGATTGTGGTGAGAAAGAGGGAAGATAGTAGTGAGAGAGAGAGAAGATAGTGGTGTGAGAGGGAAGATAGTGGTGAGAGAGAGGGAAGATAGAGGTGAGAGAGAGGGAAGATAGTAGTGAGAGAGAGGGAAGATAGTGGTGAGAGAGAGGGAAGATAGTAGTGAGAGAAGGAAGATAGTGGTGTGAAAGGGAAGATAGTGGTGAGAGAGAGGAAATATAGTGGTGAGAGAGACGGAAGATAGTGGTGAGAGAGAGGGAAGATAGTGGTGAGAGAGAGAAGATAGTGGTGAGAAAGAGGGAAGATAGTAGTGAGAGAGAGGGAAAATAGTAGTGAGAAAGAAGGAAGATAGTGGTGAGAGAGAGGGAAGATAGTAGTGAGAAAGAGGGAATATAGTGGTGAGAGAGAGAAGATAGTGGTGAGAAAGAGGGAAGATAGTGGTGAGAGAGAGGGAAGATAGTGGTGAGAGAGGGAAGATAGTGGTGAGAGAGAGGGAAGATAGTGGTGAGAGAGGGAAGATAGTAGTGAGAAAGAGGGAAGATAGTGGTGAGAGAGAGGAAAGATAGTAGTGAGAGAGAGGGAAGATAGTGGTGAGAGAGAGGGAAGATAGTAGTGAGAGAAGGAAGATAGTGGTGTGAGAGGGAAGATAGTGGTGAGAGAGAGGAAATATAGTGGTGAGAGAGACGGAAGATAGTGGTGAGAGAGAGGGAAGATAGTGGTGAGAGAGAGAAGATAGTGGTGAGAAAGAGGGAAGATAGTAGTGAGAGAGAGGGAAAATAGTAGTGAGAAAGAGGGAAGATAGTGGTGAGAGAGAGGGAAGATAGTAGTGAGAAAGAGGGAATATAGTGGTGAGAGAGAGAAGATAGTGGTGAGAAAGAGGGAAGATAGTGGTGAGAGAGAGGGAAGATAGTGGTGAGAGAGAGGGAAGATAGTAGTGAGAAAGAGGGAAGATAGTGGTGAGAGAGAGAAGATAGTTGTGAGAAAGAGGGAAGATAGTGGTGAGAGAGAGGGAAGAAAGTGGTGAGAGAGAGGGAATATAGTGGTGAGAGAAGATAGTGGTGAGAGAGAGAAGATAGTGGTGAGAAAGAGCGAAGATAGTGGTGAGAGAGAGGGAAGATAGTGGTGAGATAGAGGGAAGATAGTGGTGAGAGAGAGGGAAGATAGTGGTGAGATAGAGGGAAGATAGTAGTGAGAAAGAGGGAAGATAGTGGTGAGAGAGAGGGAAGATAGTGGTGAGATAGAGGGAAGATAGTAGTGAGAAAGAGGGAAGATAGTGGTGAGAGAGAGGGAAGATAGTAGTGAGAGAAGGAAGATAGTAGTGAGAGAGAGGGAAGATAGTGGTGAGAGAGTGGGAAGATAGTGGTGAGAGAGAGGGAAGATAGTGGTGAGAGAGAGAAGATAGTGGTGAGAAAGAGGGAGGATAGTGGTGAGAGAGAGGGAAGATAGTGGTGAGAAAGAGGGAGGATAGTGGTGAGAGAGAGGGAAGATAGTGGTGAGAGAGAGGGAAGATAGTGGTGAGAAAGAGGGAAGATAGTGGTGAGAGAGAGGGAAGATAGTGGTGAGAGAGAGAAGATAGTGGTGAGAAAGAGGGAAGATAGTGGTGAGAGAGAGGGAAGATAGTGGTGAGAGAGAGGGAAGATAGTGGAGAGAAAGAGGGAAGATAGTGGTGAGAGAGAGGGAAGATAGTGGTGTGAGAGGGAAGATAGTGGTGAGAGAGAGGGAAGATAGAGGTGAGAGAGAGGGAAGATAGTGGTGAGAGAGGGAAGATAGTGGTGTGAGAGAGGGAAGATAGTGGTGAGAGAGAGGGAAGATAGTGGTGAGAAAGGGAAGATAGTGGTGAGAGAGAGGAAAGATAGTAGTGAGAGAGAGGGAAAGATAGTGGTGAGAGAGAGGGAAGATAGTAGTGAGAGAAGGAAGATAGTGGTGTGAGAGGGAAGATAGTGGTGAGAGAGAGGAAATATAGTGGTGAGAGAGACGGAAGATAGTGGTGAGAGAGAGGGAAGATAGTGGTGAGAGAGAGAAGATAGTGGTGAGAAAGAGGGAAGATAGTAGTGAGAGAGAGGGAAAATAGTAGTGAGAAAGAGGGAAGATAGTGGTGAGAGAGAGGGAAGATAGTAGTGAGAAAGAGGGAATATAGTGGTGAGAGAGAGAAGATAGTGGTGAGAAAGAGGGAAGATAGTGGTGAGAGAGAGGGAAGATAGTGGTGAGAGAGAGGGAAGATAGTAGTGAGAAAGAGGGAAGATAGTGGTGAGAGAGAGAAGATAGTTGTGAGAAAGAGGGAAGATAGTGGTGAGAGAGAGGGAAGAAAGTGGTGAGAGAGAGGGAATATAGTGGTGAGAGAAGATAGTGGTGAGAGAGAGAAGATAGTGGTGAGAAAGAGGGAAGATAGTGGTGAGAGAGAGGGAAGATAGTGGTGAGATAGAGGGAAGATAGTGGTGAGAGAGAGGGAAGATAGTAGTGAGAAAGAGGGAAGATAGTGGTGAGAGAGAGGGAAGATAGTAGTGAGAGAAGGAAGATAGTAGTGAGAGAGAGGGAAGATAGTGGTGAGAGAGTGGGAAGATAGTGGTGAGAGAGAGGGAAGATAGTAGTGAGAAAGAGGGAAGATAGTGGTGAGAGAGAGAAGATAGTTGTGAGAAAGAGGGAAGATAGTGGTGAGAGAGAGGGAAGAAAGTGGTGAGAGAGAGGGAATATAGTGGTGAGAGAAGATAGTGGTGAGAGAGAGAAGATAGTGGTGAGAAAGAGGGAAGATAGTGGTGAGAGAGAGGGAAGATAGTGGTGAGATAGAGGGAAGATAGTGGTGAGAGAGAGGGAAGATAGTAGTGAGAAAGAGGGAAGATAGTGGTGAGAGAGAGGGAAGATAGTAGTGAGAAAGAGGGAATATAGTGGTGAGAGAGAGAAGATAGTGGTGAGAAAGAGGGAAGATAGTGGTGAGAGAGAGGGAAGATAGTGGTGAGAGAGGGAAGATAGTGGTGAGAGAGAGGGAAGATAGTGGTGAGAGAGGGAAGATAGTAGTGAGAAAGAGGGAAGATAGTGGTGAGAGAGAGAAAAGATAGTAGTGAGAGAGAGGGAAGATAGTGGTGAGAGAGAGGGAAGATAGTAGTGAGAGAAGGAAGATAGTGGTGTGAGAGGGAAGATAGTGGTGAGAGAGAGGAAATATAGTGGTGAGAGAGACGGAAGATAGTGGTGAGAGAGAGGGAAGATAGTGGTGAGAGAGAGAAGATAGTGGTGAGAAAGAGGGAAGATAGTAGTGAGAGAGAGGGAAAATAGTAGTGAGAAAGAGGGAAGATAGTGGTGAGAGAGAGGGAAGATAGTAGTGAGAAAGAGGGAATATAGTGGTGAGAGAGAGAAGATAGTGGTGAGAAAGAGGGAAGATAGTGGTGAGAGAGAGGGAAGATAGTGGTGAGAGAGAGGGAAGATAGTAGTGAGAAAGAGGGAAGATAGTGGTGAGAGAGAGAAGATAGTTGTGAGAAAGAGGGAAGATAGTGGTGAGAGAGAGGGAAGAAAGTGGTGAGAGAGAGGGAATATAGTGGTGAGAGAAGATAGTGGTGAGAGAGAGAAGATAGTGGTGAGAAAGAGCGAAGATAGTGGTGAGAGAGAGGGAAGATAGTGGTGAGATAGAGGGAAGATAGTGGTGAGAGAGAGGGAAGATAGTGGTGAGATAGAGGGAAGATAGTAGTGAGAAAGAGGGAAGATAGTGGTGAGAGAGAGGGAAGATAGTGGTGAGATAGAGGGAAGATAGTAGTGAGAAAGAGGGAAGATAGTGGTGAGAGAGAGGGAAGATAGTAGTGAGAGAAGGAAGATAGTAGTGAGAGAGAGGGAAGATAGTGGTGAGAGAGTGGGAAGATAGTGGTGAGAGAGAGGGAAGATAGTGGTGAGAGAGAGAAGATAGTGGTGAGAAAGAGGGAGGATAGTGGTGAGAGAGAGGGAAGATAGTGGTGAGAAAGAGGGAGGATAGTGGTGAGAGAGAGGGAAGATAGTGGTGAGAGAGAGGGAAGATAGTGGTGAGAAAGAGGGAAGATAGTGGTGAGAGAGAGGGAAGATAGTGGTGAGAGAGAGAAGATAGTGGTGAGAAAGAGGGAAGATAGTGGTGAGAGAGAGGGAAGATAGTGGTGAGAGAGAGGGAAGATAGTGGAGAGAAAGAGGGAAGATAGTGGTGAGAGAGAGGGAAGATAGTGGTGTGAGAGGGAAGATAGTGGTGAGAGAGAGGGAAGATAGAGGTGAGAGAGAGGGAAGATAGTGGTGAGAGAGGGAAGATAGTGGTGTGAGAGAGGGAAGATAGTGGTGAGAGAGAGGGAAGATAGTGGTGAGAAAGGGAAGATAGTGGTGAGAGAGAGGAAAGATAGTAGTGAGAGAGAGGGAAAGATAGTGGTGAGAGAGAGGGAAGATAGTAGTGAGAGAAGGAAGATAGTGGTGTGAGAGGGAAGATAGTGGTGAGAGAGAGGAAATATAGTGGTGAGAGAGACGGAAGATAGTGGTGAGAGAGAGGGAAGATAGTGGTGAGAGAGAGAAGATAGTGGTGAGAAAGAGGGAAGATAGTAGTGAGAGAGAGGGAAAATAGTAGTGAGAAAGAGGGAAGATAGTGGTGAGAGAGAGGGAAGATAGTAGTGAGAAAGAGGGAATATAGTGGTGAGAGAGAGAAGATAGTGGTGAGAAAGAGGGAAGATAGTGGTGAGAGAGAGGGAAGATAGTGGTGAGAGAGAGGGAAGATAGTAGTGAGAAAGAGGGAAGATAGTGGTGAGAGAGAGAAGATAGTTGTGAGAAAGAGGGAAGATAGTGGTGAGAGAGAGGGAAGAAAGTGGTGAGAGAGAGGGAATATAGTGGTGAGAGAAGATAGTGGTGAGAGAGAGAAGATAGTGGTGAGAAAGAGGGAAGATAGTGGTGAGAGAGAGGGAAGATAGTGGTGAGATAGAGGGAAGATAGTGGTGAGAGAGAGGGAAGATAGTAGTGAGAAAGAGGGAAGATAGTGGTGAGAGAGAGGGAAGATAGTAGTGAGAGAAGGAAGATAGTAGTGAGAGAGAGGGAAGATAGTGGTGAGAGAGTGGGAAGATAGTGGTGAGAGAGAGGGAAGATAGTGGTGAGAGAGAGAAGATAGTGGTGAGAAAGAGGGAGGATAGTGGTGAGAGAGAGGGAAGATAGTGGTGAGAAAGAGGGAGGATAGTGGTGAGAGAGAGGGAAGATAGTGGTGAGAGAGAGGGAAGATAGTGGTGAGAAAGAGGGAAGATAGTGGTGAGAGAGAGGGAAGATAGTGGTGAGAGAGAGAAGATAGTGGTGAGAAAGAGGGAAGATAGTGGTGAGAGAGAGGGAAGATAGTGGTGAGAGAGAGGGAAGATAGTGGAGAGAAAGAGGGAAGATAGTGGTGAGAGAGAGGGAAGATAGTGGTGAGAGAGGGAAGATAGTGGTGAGAAAGAGAAGATCGTGGTGAGAAAGAGGGAAGATAGTAGTGAGAGAGAGAGGGAAAATAGTAGTGAGAAAGAGGGAAGATAGTGTTGAGAGAGAGGGAAGATAGTGGTGAGAGAGAGGGAAGATAGTAGTGAGAAAGAGGGAAAATAGTGGTGAGAGAGAGGGAAGATAGTGGTGTGAGAGGGAAGATAGTGGTGAGAGAGAGGGAAGATAGAGGTGAGAGAGAGGGAAGATAGTGGTGAGAGAGGGAAGATAGTGGTGTGAGAGAGGGAAGATAGTGGTGAGAGAGAGGGAAGATAGTGGTGAGAAAGGGAAGATAGTGGTGAGAGAGAGGGAAGATAGTGGTGAGAGAGGGAAGATAGTAGTGAGAAAGAGGGAAGATAGTGGTGAGAGAGAGGAAAGATAGTAGTGAGAGAGAGGGAAAGATAGTGGTGAGAGAGAGGGAAGATAGTAGTGAGAGAAGGAAGATAGTGGTGTGAGAGGGAAGATAGTGGTGAGAGAGAGGAAATATAGTGGTGAGAGAGACGTAAGATAGTGGTGAGAGAGAGGGAAGATAGTGGTGAGAGAGAGAAGATAGTGGTGAGAAAGAGGGAAGATAGTAGTGAGAGAGTGGGAAAATAGTAGTGAGAAAGAGGGAAGATAGTGGTGAGAGAGAGGGAAGATAGTAGTGAGAAAGAGGGAATATAGTGGTGAGAGAGAGAAGATAGTGGTGAGAAAGAGGGAAGATAGTGGTGAGAGAGAGGGAATATAGTGGTGAGAGAAGATAGTGGTGAGAGAGAGAAGATAGTGGTGAGAAAGAGGGAAGATAGTGGTGAGAGAGAGGGAAGATAGTGGTGAGATAGAGCGAAGATAGTGGTGAGAGAGAGGGAAGATAGTGGTGAGAGAGATGGAAGATAGTAGTGAGAAAGAGGGAAGATAGTGGTGAGAGAGAGGGAAGATAGTGGTGAGATAGAGGGAAGATAGTAGTGAGAAAGAGGGAAGATAGTGGTGAGAGAGAGGGAAGATAGTAGTGAGAGAAGGAAGATAGTAGTGAGAGAGAGGGAAGATAGTGGTGAGAGAGTGGGAAGATAGTGGTGAGAGAGAGGGAAGATAGTGGTGAGAGAGAGAAGATAGTGGTGAGAAAGAGGGAGGATAGTGGTGAGAGAGAGGGAAGATAGTGGTGAGAGAGAGGGAAGATAGTGGTGAGAAAGAGGGAAGATAGTGGTGAGAGAGAGGGAAGATAGTGGTGAGAGAGAGAAGATAGTGGTGAGAAAGAGGGAAGATAGTGGTGAGAGAGAGGGAAGATAGTGGTGAGAGAGAGGGAAGATAGTGGAGAGAAAGAGGGAAGATAGTGGTGAGAGAGAGGGAAGATAGTGGTGAGAGAGGGAAGATAGTGGTGAGAAAGAGAAGATCGTGGTGAGAAAGAGGGAAGATAGTAGTGAGAGAGAGAGGGAAAATAGTAGTGAGAAAGAGGGAAGATAGTGTTGAGAGAGAGGGAAGATAGTGGTGAGAGAGAGGGAAGATAGTAGTGAGAAAGAGGGAAGATAGTGGTGAGAGAGAGGGAAGATAGTAGTGAGAAAGAGGGAAGATAGTAGTGAGAGAGAGGGAAAATAGTAGTGAGAAAGAGGGAAGATAGTGGTGAGAGAGAGGGAAGATAGTAGTGAGAAAGAGGGAATATAGTGGTGAGAGAGAGAAGATAGTGGTGAGAAAGAGGGAAGATAGTGGTGAGAGAGAGGGAAGATAGTGGTGAGAGAGAGGGAAGATAGTAGTGAGAAAGAGGGAAGATAGTGGTGAGAGAGAGAAGATAGTTGTGAGAAAGAGGGAAGATAGTGGTGAGAGAGAGGGAAGAAAGTGGTGAGAGAGAGGGAATATAGTGGTGAGAGAAGATAGTGGTGAGAGAGAGAAGATAGTGGTGAGAAAGAGGGAAGATAGTGGTGAGAGAGAGGGAAGATAGTGGTGAGATAGAGGGAAGATAGTGGTGAGAGAGAGGGAAGATAGTAGTGAGAAAGAGGGAAGATAGTGGTGAGAGAGAGGGAAGATAGTAGTGAGAGAAGGAAGATAGTAGTGAGAGAGAGGGAAGATAGTGGTGAGAGAGTGGGAAGATAGTGGTGAGAGAGAGGGAAGATAGTGGTGAGAGAGAGAAGATAGTGGTGAGAAAGAGGGAGGATAGTGGTGAGAGAGAGGGAAGATAGTGGTGAGAAAGAGGGAGGATAGTGGTGAGAGAGAGGGAAGATAGTGGTGAGAGAGAGGGAAGATAGTGGTGAGAAAGAGGGAAGATAGTGGTGAGAGAGAGGGAAGATAGTGGTGAGAGAGAGAAGATAGTGGTGAGAAAGAGGGAAGATAGTGGTGAGAGAGAGGGAAGATAGTGGTGAGAGAGAGGGAAGATAGTGGAGAGAAAGAGGGAAGATAGTGGTGAGAGAGAGGGAAGATAGTGGTGAGAGAGGGAAGATAGTGGTGAGAAAGAGAAGATCGTGGTGAGAAAGAGGGAAGATAGTAGTGAGAGAGAGAGGGAAAATAGTAGTGAGAAAGAGGGAAGATAGTGTTGAGAGAGAGGGAAGATAGTGGTGAGAGAGAGGGAAGATAGTAGTGAGAAAGAGGGAAAATAGTGGTGAGAGAGAGGGAAGATAGTGGTGTGAGAGGGAAGATAGTGGTGAGAGAGAGGGAAGATAGAGGTGAGAGAGAGGGAAGATAGTGGTGAGAGAGGGAAGATAGTGGTGTGAGAGAGGGAAGATAGTGGTGAGAGAGAGGGAAGATAGTGGTGAGAGAGGGAAGATAGTGGTGTGAGAGAGGGAAGATAGTGGTGAGAGAGAGGGAAGATAGTGGTGAGAAAGGGAAGATAGTGGTGAGAGAGAGGGAAGATAGTGGTGAGAGAGGGAAGATAGTAGTGAGAAAGAGGGAAGATAGTGGTGAGAGAGAGGAAAGATAGTGGTGTGAGAGAGGGAAGATAGTGGTGAGAGAGAGGGAAGATAGTGGTGAGAAAGGGAAGATAGTGGTGAGAGAGAGGGAAGATAGTGGTGTGAGAGGGAAGATAGTGGTGAGAGAGAGGGAAGATAGAGGTGAGAGAGAGGGAAGATAGTGGTGAGAGAGGGAAGATAGTGGTGTGAGAGAGGGAAGATAGTGGTGAGAGAGAGGGAAGATAGTGGTGAGAAAGGGAAGATAGTGGTGAGAGAGAGGGAAGATAGTGGTGTGAGAGGGAAGATAGTGGTGAGAGAGAGGGAAGATAGAGGTGAGAGAGAGGGAAGATAGTGGTGAGAGAGGGAAGATAGTGGTGTGAGAGAGGGAAGATAGTGGTGAGAGAGAGGGAAGATAGTGGTGAGAGAGGGAAGATAGTGGTGAGAGAGAGGGAAGATAGTGGTGAGAGAGGGAAGATAGTAGTGAGAAAGAGGGAAGATAGTGGTGAGAGAGAGGAAAGATAGTAGTGAGAGAGAGGGAAAGATAGTGGTGAGAGAGAGGGAAGATAGTAGTGAGAGAAGGAAGATAGTGGTGTGAGAGGGAAGATAGTGGTGAGAGAGAGGAAATATAGTGGTGAGAGAGACGTAAGATAGTGGTGAGAGAGAGGGAAGATAGTGGTGAGAGAGAGAAGATAGTGGTGAGAAAGAGGGAAGATAGTAGTGAGAGAGTGGGAAAATAGTAGTGAGAAAGAGGGAAGATAGTGGTGAGAGAGAGGGAAGATAGTAGTGAGAAAGAGGGAATATAGTGGTGAGAGAGAGAAGATAGTGGTGAGAAAGAGGGAAGATAGTGGTGAGAGAGAGGGAATATAGTGGTGAGAGAAGATAGTGGTGAGAGAGAGAAGATAGTGGTGAGAAAGAGGGAAGATAGTGGTGAGAGAGAGGGAAGATAGTGGTGAGATAGAGCGAAGATAGTGGTGAGAGAGAGGGAAGATAGTGGTGAGAGAGATGGAAGATAGTAGTGAGAAAGAGGGAAGATAGTGGTGAGAGAGAGGGAAGATAGTGGTGAGATAGAGGGGAAGATAGTAGTGAGAAAGAGGGAAGATAGTGGTGAGAGAGAGGGAAGATAGTAGTGAGAGAAGGAAGATAGTAGTGAGAGAGAGGGAAGATAGTGGTGAGAGAGTGGGAAGATAGTGGTGAGAGAGAGGGAAGATAGTGGTGAGAGAGAGAAGATAGTGGTGAGAAAGAGGGAGGATAGTGGTGAGAGAGAGGGAAGATAGTGGTGAGAGAGAGGGAAGATAGTGGTGAGAAAGAGGGAAGATAGTGGTGAGAGAGAGGGAAGATAGTGGTGAGAGAGAGAAGATAGTGGTGAGAAAGAGGGAAGATAGTGGTGAGAGAGAGGGAAGATAGTGGTGAGAGAGAGGGAAAGATAGTGGAGAGAAAGAGGGAAGATAGTGGTGAGAGAGAGGGAAGATAGTGGTGAGAGAGGGAAGATAGTGGTGAGAAAGAGAAGATCGTGGTGAGAAAGAGGGGAAGATAGTAGTGAGAGAGAGAGGGAAAATAGTAGTGAGAAAGAGGGAAGATAGTGTTGAGAGAGAGGGAAGATAGTGGTGAGAGAGAGGGAAGATAGTAGTGAGAAAGAGGGAAGATAGTGGTGAGAGAGAGGGAAGATAGTAGTGAGAAAGAGGGAAGATAGTAGTGAGAGAGAGGGAAAATAGTAGTGAGAAAGAGGGAAGATAGTGGTGAGAGAGAGGGAAGATAGTAGTGAGAAAGAGGGAATATAGTGGTGAGAGAGAGAAGATAGTGGTGAGAAAGAGGGAAGATAGTGGTGAGAGAGAGGGAAGATAGTGGTGAGAGAGAGGGAAGATAGTAGTGAGAAAGAGGGAAGATAGTGGTGAGAGAGAGAAGATAGTTGTGAGAAAGAGGGAAGATAGTGGTGAGAGAGAGGGAAGAAAGTGGTGAGAGAGAGGGAATATAGTGGTGAGAGAAGATAGTGGTGAGAGAGAGAAGATAGTGGTGAGAAAGAGGGAAGATAGTGGTGAGAGAGAGGGAAGATAGTGGTGAGATAGAGGGAAGATAGTGGTGAGAGAGAGGGAAGATAGTAGTGAGAAAGAGGGAAGATAGTGGTGAGAGAGAGGGAAGATAGTAGTGAGAGAAGGAAGATAGTAGTGAGAGAGAGGGAAGATAGTGGTGAGAGAGTGGGAAGATAGTGGTGAGAGAGAGGGAAGATAGTGGTGAGAGAGAGAAGATAGTGGTGAGAAAGAGGGAGGATAGTGGTGAGAGAGAGGGAAGATAGTGGTGAGAAAGAGGGAGGATAGTGGTGAGAGAGAGGGAAGATAGTGGTGAGAGAGAGGGAAGATAGTGGTGAGAAAGAGGGAAGATAGTGGTGAGAGAGAGGGAAGATAGTGGTGAGAGAGAGAAGATAGTGGTGAGAAAGAGGGAAGATAGTGGTGAGAGAGAGGGAAGATAGTGGTGAGAGAGAGGGAAGATAGTGGAGAGAAAGAGGGAAGATAGTGGTGAGAGAGAGGGAAGATAGTGGTGAGAGAGGGAAGATAGTGGTGAGAAAGAGAAGATCGTGGTGAGAAAGAGGGAAGATAGTAGTGAGAGAGAGAGGGAAAATAGTAGTGAGAAAGAGGGAAGATAGTGTTGAGAGAGAGGGAAGATAGTGGTGAGAGAGAGGGAAGATAGTAGTGAGAAAGAGGGAAAATAGTGGTGAGAGAGAGGGAAGATAGTGGTGTGAGAGGGAAGATAGTGGTGAGAGAGAGGGAAGATAGAGGTGAGAGAGAGGGAAGATAGTGGTGAGAGAGGGAAGATAGTGGTGTGAGAGAGGGAAGATAGTGGTGAGAGAGAGGGAAGATAGTGGTGAGAAAGGGAAGATAGTGGTGAGAGAGAGGGAAGATAGTGGTGAGAGAGGGAAGATAGTAGTGAGAAAGAGGGAAGATAGTGGTGAGAGAGAGGAAAGATAGTAGTGAGAGAGAGGGAAAGATAGTGGTGAGAGAGAGGGAAGATAGTAGTGAGAGAAGGAAGATAGTGGTGTGAGAGGGAAGATAGTGGTGAGAGAGAGGAAATATAGTGGTGAGAGAGACGTAAGATAGTGGTGAGAGAGAGGGAAGATAGTGGTGAGAGAGAGAAGATAGTGGTGAGAAAGAGGGAAGATAGTAGTGAGAGAGTGGGAAAATAGTAGTGAGAAAGAGGGAAGATAGTGGTGAGAGAGAGGGAAGATAGTAGTGAGAAAGAGGGAATATAGTGGTGAGAGAGAGAAGATAGTGGTGAGAAAGAGGGAAGATAGTGGTGAGAGAGAGGGAATATAGTGGTGAGAGAAGATAGTGGTGAGAGAGAGAAGATAGTGGTGAGAAAGAGGGAAGATAGTGGTGAGAGAGAGGGAAGATAGTGGTGAGATAGAGCGAAGATAGTGGTGAGAGAGAGGGAAGATAGTGGTGAGAGAGATGGAAGATAGTAGTGAGAAAGAGGGAAGATAGTGGTGAGAGAGAGGGAAGATAGTGGTGAGATAGAGGGAAGATAGTAGTGAGAAAGAGGGAAGATAGTGGTGAGAGAGAGGGAAGATAGTAGTGAGAGAAGGAAGATAGTAGTGAGAGAGAGGGAAGATAGTGGTGAGAGAGTGGGAAGATAGTGGTGAGAGAGAGGGAAGATAGTGGTGAGAGAGAGAAGATAGTGGTGAGAAAGAGGGAGGATAGTGGTGAGAGAGAGGGAAGATAGTGGTGAGAGAGAGGGAAGATAGTGGTGAGAAAGAGGGAAGATAGTGGTGAGAGAGAGGGAAGATAGTGGTGAGAGAGAGAAGATAGTGGTGAGAAAGAGGGAAGATAGTGGTGAGAGAGAGGGAAGATAGTGGTGAGAGAGAGGGAAGATAGTGGAGAGAAAGAGGGAAGATAGTGGTGAGAGAGAGGGAAGATAGTGGTGAGAGAGGGAAGATAGTGGTGAGAAAGAGAAGATCGTGGTGAGAAAGAGGGAAGATAGTAGTGAGAGAGAGAGGGAAAATAGTAGTGAGAAAGAGGGAAGATAGTGTTGAGAGAGAGGGAAGATAGTGGTGAGAGAGAGGGAAGATAGTAGTGAGAAAGAGGGAAGATAGTGGTGAGAGAGAGGGAAGATAGTAGTGAGAAAGAGGGAAGATAGTGGTGAGAGAGAGGGAAGATAGTAGTGAGAGAAGGAAGATAGTAGTGAGAGAGAGGGAAGATAGTGGTGAGAGAGTGGGAAGATAGTGGTGAGAGAGAGGGAAGATAGTGGTGAGAGAGAGAAGATAGTGGTGAGAAAGAGGGAGGATAGTGGTGAGAGAGAGGGAAGATAGTGGTGAGAAAGAGGGAGGATAGTGGTGAGAGAGAGGGAAGATAGTGGTGAGAGAGAGGGAAGATAGTGGTGAGAAAGAGGGAAGATAGTGGTGAGAGAGAGGGAAGATAGTGGTGAGAGAGAGAAGATAGTGGTGAGAAAGAGGGAAGATAGTGGTGAGAGAGAGGGAAGATAGTGGTGAGAGAGAGGGAAGATAGTGGAGAGAAAGAGGGAAGATAGTGGTGAGAGAGAGGGAAGATAGTGGTGAGAGAGGGAAGATAGTGGTGAGAAAGAGAAGATCGTGGTGAGAAAGAGGGAAGATAGTAGTGAGAGAGAGAGGGAAAATAGTAGTGAGAAAGAGGGAAGATAGTGTTGAGAGAGAGGGAAGATAGTGGTGAGAGAGAGGGAAGATAGTAGTGAGAAAGAGGGAAAATAGTGGTGAGAGAGAGGGAAGATAGTGGTGTGAGAGGGAAGATAGTGGTGAGAGAGAGGGAAGATAGAGGTGAGAGAGAGGGAAGATAGTGGTGAGAGAGGGAAGATAGTGGTGTGAGAGAGGGAAGATAGTGGTGAGAGAGAGGGAAGATAGTGGTGAGAAAGGGAAGATAGTGGTGAGAGAGAGGGAAGATAGTGGTGAGAGAGGGAAGATAGTAGTGAGAAAGAGGGAAGATAGTGGTGAGAGAGAGGAAAGATAGTAGTGAGAGAGAGGGAAAGATAGTGGTGAGAGAGAGGGAAGATAGTAGTGAGAGAAGGAAGATAGTGGTGTGAGAGGGAAGATAGTGGTGAGAGAGAGGAAATATAGTGGTGAGAGAGACGTAAGATAGTGGTGAGAGAGAGGGAAGATAGTGGTGAGAGAGAGAAGATAGTGGTGAGAAAGAGGGAAGATAGTAGTGAGAGAGAGGGAAAATAGTAGTGAGAAAGAGGGAAGATAGTGGTGAGAGAGAGGGAAGATAGTAGTGAGAAAGAGGGAATATAGTGGTGAGAGAGAGAAGATAGTGGTGAGAAAGAGGGAAGATAGTGGTGAGAGAGAGGGAATATAGTGGTGAGAGAAGATAGTGGTGAGAGAGAGAAGATAGTGGTGAGAAAGAGGGAAGATAGTGGTGAGAGAGAGGGAAGATAGTGGTGAGAGAGGGAAGATAGTGGTGAGAAAGAGAAGATCGTGGTGAGAAAGAGGGAAGATAGTAGTGAGAGAGAGAGGGGAAAATAGTAGTGAGAAAGAGGGAAGATAGTGTTGAGAGAGAGGGAAGATAGTGGTGAGAGAGAGGGAAGATAGTAGTGAGAAAGAGGGAAGATAGTGGTGAGAGAGAGGGAAGATAGTAGTGAGAAAGAGGGAAGATAGTGGTGAGAGAGAGGGAAGATAGTAGTGAGAGAAGGAAGATAGTAGTGAGAGAGAGGGAAGATAGTGGTGAGAGAGTGGGAAGATAGTGGTGAGAGAGAGGGAAGATAGTGGTGAGAGAGAGAAGATAGTGGTGAGAAAGAGGGAGGATAGTGGTGAGAGAGAGGGAAGATAGTGGTGAGAAAGAGGGAGGATAGTGGTGAGAGAGAGGGAAGATAGTGGTGAGAGAAAGGGAAGATAGTGGTGAGAAAGAGGGAAGATAGTGGTGAGAGAGAGGGAAGATAGTGGTGAGAGAGAGAAGATAGTGGTGAGAAAGAGGGAAGATAGTGGTGAGAGAGAGGGAAGATAGTGGTGAGAGAGAGGGAAGATAGTGGAGAGAAAGAGGGAAGATAGTGGTGAGAGAGAGGGAAGATAGTGGTGAGAGAGGGAAGATAGTGGTGAGAAAGAGAAGATCGTGGTGAGAAAGAGGGAAGATAGTAGTGAGAGAGAGAGGGAAAATAGTAGTGAGAAAGAGGGAAGATAGTGTTGAGAGAGAGGGAAGATAGTGGTGAGAGAGAGGGAAGATAGTAGTGAGAAAGAGGGAAAATAGTGGTGAGAGAGAGGGAAGATAGTGGTGTGAGAGGGAAGATAGTGGTGAGAGAGAGGGAAGATAGAGGTGAGAGAGAGGGAAGATAGTGGTGAGAGAGGGAAGATAGTGGTGTGAGAGAGGGAAGATAGTGGTGAGAGAGAGGGAAGATAGTGGTGAGAAAGGGAAGATAGTGGTGAGAGAGAGGGAAGATAGTGGTGAGAGAGGGAAGATAGTAGTGAGAAAGAGGGAAGATAGTGGTGAGAGAGAGGAAAGATAGTAGTGAGAGAGAGGGAAAGATAGTGGTGAGAGAGAGGGAAGATAGTAGTGAGAGAAGGAAGATAGTGGTGTGAGAGGGAAGATAGTGGTGAGAGAGAGGAAATATAGTGGTGAGAGAGACGTAAGATAGTGGTGAGAGAGAGGGAAGATAGTGGTGAGAGAGAGAAGATAGTGGTGAGAAAGAGGGAAGATAGTAGTGAGAGAGAGGGAAAATAGTAGTGAGAAAGAGGGAAGATAGTGGTGAGAGAGAGGGAAGATAGTAGTGAGAAAGAGGGAATATAGTGGTGAGAGAGAGAAGATAGTGGTGAGAAAGAGGGAAGATAGTGGTGAGAGAGAGGGAATATAGTGGTGAGAGAAGATAGTGGTGAGAGAGAGAAGATAGTGGTGAGAAAGAGGGAAGATAGTGGTGAGAGAGAGGGAAGATAGTGGTGAGATAGAGCGAAGATAGTGGTGAGAGAGAGGGAAGATAGTGGTGAGAGAGATGGAAGATAGTAGTGAGAAAGAGGGAAGATAGTGGTGAGAGAGAGGGAAGATAGTGGTGAGATAGAGGGAAGATAGTAGTGAGAGAAGGAAGATAGTAGTGAGAGAGAGGGAAGATAGTGGTGAGAGAGTGGGAAGATAGTGGTGAGAGAGAGGGAAGATAGTGGTGAGAGAGAGAAGATAGTGGTGAGAAAGAGGGAGGATAGTGGTGAGAGAGAGGGAAGATAGTGGTGAGAGAGAGGGAAGATAGTGGTGAGAAAGAGGGAAGATAGTGGTGAGAGAGAGGGAAGATAGTGGTGAGAGAGAGAAGATAGTGGTGAGAAAGAGGGAAGATAGTGGTGAGAGAGAGGGAAGATAGTGGTGAGAGAGAGGGAAGATAGTGGAGAGAAAGAGGGAAGATAGTGGTGAGAGAGAGGGAAGATAGTGGTGAGAGAGGGAAGATAGTGGTGAGAAAGAGAAGATCGTGGTGAGAAAGAGGGAAGATAGTAGTGAGAGAGAGAGGGAAAATAGTAGTGAGAAAGAGGGAAGATAGTGTTGAGAGAGAGGGAAGATAGTGGTGAGAGAGAGGGAAGATAGTAGTGAGAAAGAGGGAAGATAGTGGTGAGAGAGAGGGAAGATAGTGGTGTGAGAGGGAAGATAGTGGTGAGAGAGAGGGAAGATAGAGGTGAGAGAGAGGGAAGATAGTGGTGAGAGAGGGAGAGATAGTGGTGTGAGAGAGGGAAGATAGTGGTGAGAGAGAGGGAAGATAGTGGTGAGAGAGGGAAGATAGTGGTGAGAGAGAGGGAAGATAGTGGTGAGAGAGGGAAGATAGTAGTGAGAAAGAGGGAAGATAGTGGTGAGAGAGAGGAAAGATAGTAGTGAGAGAGAGGGAAGATAGTGGTGAGAGAGAGGGAAGATAGTAGTGAGAGAAGGAAGATAGTGGTGTGAGAGGGAAGATAGTGGTGAGAGAGAGGAAATATAGTGGTGAGAGAGACGGAAGATAGTGGTGAGAGAGAGGGAAGATAGTGGTGAGAGAGAGAAGATAGTGGTGAGAAAGAGGGAAGATAGTAGTGAGAGAGAGGGAAAATAGTAGTGAGAAAGAGGGAAGATAGTGGTGAGAGAGAGGGAAGATAGTAGTGAGAAAGAGGGAATATAGTGGTGAGAGAGAGAAGATAGTGGTGAGAAAGAGGGAAGATAGTGGTGAGAGAGAGGGAAGATAGTGGTGAGAGAGAGGGAAGATAGTAGTGAGAAAGAGGGAAGATATTGGTGAGAGAGAGAAGATAGTTGTGAGAAAGAGGGAAGATAGTGGTGAGAGAGAGGGAAGAAAGTGGTGAGAGAGAGGGAATATAGTGGTGAGAGAGAGAAGATAGTGGTGAGAGAGAGAAGATAGTGGTGAGAAAGAGGGAAGATAGTGGTGAGAGAGAGGGAAGATAGTGGTGAGATAGAGGGAAGATAGTGGTGAGAGAGAGGGAAGATAGTGGTGAGATAGAGGGAAGATAGTAGTGAGAAAGAGGGAAGATAGTGGTGAGAGAGAGTGAAGATAGTGGTGAGATAGAGGGAAGATAGTAGTGAGAAAGAGGGAAGATAGTGGTGAGAGAGAGGGAAGATAGTAGTGAGAGAAGGAAGATAGTAGTGAGAGAGAGGGAAGATAGTGGTGAGAGAGAGTGAAGATAGTGGTGAGAGAGGGAAAATAGTGGTGAGAGATGGAAGATAGTGGTGAGAGAGGGAAGATAGTGGTGAGAAAGAGGGAAGATAGTAGTGAGAAAGAGGGAAGATATTGGTGAGAGAGAGAAGATAGTTGTGAGAAAGAGGGAAGATAGTGGTGAGAGAGAGGGAAGAAAGTGGTGAGAGAGAGGGAATATAGTGGTGAGAGAGAGAAGATAGTGGTGAGAGAGAGAAGATAGTGGTGAGAAAGAGGGAAGATAGTGGTGAGAGAGAGGGAAGATAGTGGTGAGAGAGAGGGAAGAAAGTGGTGAGAGAGAGGGAATATAGTGGTGAGAGAGAGAAGATAGTGGTGAGAGAGAGAAGATAGTGGTGAGAAAGAGGGAAGATAGTGGTGAGAGAGAGGGAAGATAGTGGTGAGATAGAGGGAAGATAGTGGTGAGAGAGAGGGAAGATAGTGGTGAGATAGAGGGAAGATAGTAGTGAGAAAGAGGGAAGATAGTGGTGAGAGAGAGTGAAGATAGTGGTGAGAAAGAGGGAAGATAGTGGTGAGAGAGAGGGAAGATAGTAGTGAGAGAAGGAAGATAGTAGTGAGAGAGAGGGAAGATAGTGGTGAGAGAGTGGGAAGATAGTGGTGAGAGAGAGGGAAGATAGTGGTGAGAGAGAGAAGATAGTGGTGAGAAAGAGGGAGGATAGTGGTGAGAGAGAGGGAAGATAGTGGTGAGAGAGAGGGAAGATAGTGGTGAGAAAGAGGGAAGATAGTGGTGAGAGAGAGGGAAGATAGTGGTGAGAGAGAGAAGATAGTGGTGAGAAAGAGGGAAGATAGTGGTGAGAGAGAGGGAAGATAGTGGTGAGAGAGAGGGAAGATAGTGGAGAGAAAGAGGGAAGATAGTGGTGAGAGAGAGGGAAGATAGTGGTGAGAGAGGGAAGATAGTGGTGAGAAAGAGAAGATCGTGGTGAGAAAGAGGGAAGATAGTAGTGAGAGAGAGAGGGAAAATAGTAGTGAGAAAGAGGGAAGATAGTGTTGAGAGAGAGGGAAGATAGTGGTGAGAGAGAGGGAAGATAGTAGTGAGAAAGAGGGAAGATAGTGGTGAGAGAGAGGGAAGATAGTAGTGAGAAAGAGGGAAGATAGTGGTGAGAGAGAGGGAAGATAGTAGTGAGAGAAGGAAGATAGTAGTGAGAGAGAGGGAAGATAGTGGTGAGAGAGTGGGAAGATAGTGGTGAGAGAGAGGGAAGATAGTGGTGAGAGAGAGAAGATAGTGGTGAGAAAGAGGGAGGATAGTGGTGAGAGAGAGGGAAGATAGTGGTGAGAAAGAGGGAGGATAGTGGTGAGAGAGAGGGAAGATAGTGGTGAGAGAGAGGGAAGATAGTGGTGAGAAAGAGGGAAGATAGTGGTGAGAGAGAGGGAAGATAGTGGTGAGAGAGAGAAGATAGTGGTGAGAAAGAGGGAAGATAGTGGTGAGAGAGAGGGAAGATAGTGGTGAGAGAGAGGGAAGATAGTGGAGAGAAAGAGGGAAGATAGTGGTGAGAGAGAGGGAAGATAGTGGTGAGAGAGGGAAGATAGTGGTGAGAAAGAGAAGATCGTGGTGAGAAAGAGGGAAGATAGTAGTGAGAGAGAGAGGGAAAATAGTAGTGAGAAAGAGGGAAGATAGTGTTGAGAGAGAGGGAAGATAGTGGTGAGAGAGAGGGAAGATAGTAGTGAGAAAGAGGGAAAATAGTGGTGAGAGAGAGGGAAGATAGTGGTGTGAGAGGGAAGATAGTGGTGAGAGAGAGGGAAGATAGAGGTGAGAGAGAGGGAAGATAGTGGTGAGAGAGGGAAGATAGTGGTGTGAGAGAGGGAAGATAGTGGTGAGAGAGAGGGAAGATAGTGGTGAGAAAGGGAAGATAGTGGTGAGAGAGAGGGAAGATAGTGGTGAGAGAGGGAAGATAGTAGTGAGAAAGAGGGAAGATAGTGGTGAGAGAGAGGAAAGATAGTAGTGAGAGAGAGGGAAAGATAGTGGTGAGAGAGAGGGAAGATAGTAGTGAGAGAAGGAAGATAGTGGTGTGAGAGGGAAGATAGTGGTGAGAGAGAGGAAATATAGTGGTGAGAGAGACGTAAGATAGTGGTGAGAGAGAGGGAAGATAGTGGTGAGAGAGAGAAGATAGTGGTGAGAAAGAGGGAAGATAGTAGTGAGAGAGAGGGAAAATAGTAGTGAGAAAGAGGGAAGATAGTGGTGAGAGAGAGGGAAGATAGTAGTGAGAAAGAGGGAATATAGTGGTGAGAGAGAGAAGATAGTGGTGAGAAAGAGGGAAGATAGTGGTGAGAGAGAGGGAATATAGTGGTGAGAGAAGATAGTGGTGAGAGAGAGAAGATAGTGGTGAGAAAGAGGGAAGATAGTGGTGAGAGAGAGGGAAGATAGTGGTGAGAGAGGGAAGATAGTGGTGAGAAAGAGAAGATCGTGGTGAGAAAGAGGGAAGATAGTAGTGAGAGAGAGAGGGAAAATAGTAGTGAGAGAGAGGGAAGATAGTGTTGAGAGAGAGGGAAGATAGTGGTGAGAGAGAGGGAAGATAGTAGTGAGAAAGAGGGAAGATAGTGGTGAGAGAGAGGGAAGATAGTAGTGAGAAAGAGGGAAGATAGTGGTGAGAGAGAGGGAAGATAGTAGTGAGAGAAGGAAGATAGTAGTGAGAGAGAGGGAAGATAGTGGTGAGAGAGTGGGAAGATAGTGGTGAGAGAGAGGGAAGATAGTGGTGAGAGAGAGAAGATAGTGGTGAGAAAGAGGGAGGATAGTGGTGAGAGAGAGGGAAGATAGTGGTGAGAAAGAGGGAGGATAGTGGTGAGAGAGAGGGAAGATAGTGGTGAGAGAAAGGGAAGATAGTGGTGAGAAAGAGGGAAGATAGTGGTGAGAGAGAGGGAAGATAGTGGTGAGAGAGAGAAGATAGTGGTGAGAAAGAGGGAAGATAGTGGTGAGAGAGAGGGAAGATAGTGGTGAGAGAGAGGGAAGATAGTGGAGAGAAAGAGGGAAGATAGTGGTGAGAGAGAGGGAAGATAGTGGTGAGAGAGGGAAGATAGTGGTGAGAAAGAGAAGATCGTGGTGAGAAAGAGGGAAGATAGTAGTGAGAGAGAGAGGGAAAATAGTAGTGAGAAAGAGGGAAGATAGTGTTGAGAGAGAGGGAAGATAGTGGTGAGAGAGAGGGAAGATAGTAGTGAGAAAGAGGGAAAATAGTGGTGAGAGAGAGGGAAGATAGTGGTGTGAGAGGGAAGATAGTGGTGAGAGAGAGGGAAGATAGAGGTGAGAGAGAGGGAAGATAGTGGTGAGAGAGGGAAGATAGTGGTGTGAGAGAGGGAAGATAGTGGTGAGAGAGAGGGAAGATAGTGGTGAGAAAGGGAAGATAGTGGTGAGAGAGAGGGAAGATAGTGGTGAGAGAGGGAAGATAGTAGTGAGAAAGAGGGAAGATAGTGGTGAGAGAGAGGAAAGATAGTAGTGAGAGAGAGGGAAAGATAGTGGTGAGAGAGAGGGAAGATAGTAGTGAGAGAAGGAAGATAGTGGTGTGAGAGGGAAGATAGTGGTGAGAGAGAGGAAATATAGTGGTGAGAGAGACGTAAGATAGTGGTGAGAGAGAGGGAAGATAGTGGTGAGAGAGAGAAGATAGTGGTGAGAAAGAGGGAAGATAGTAGTGAGAGAGAGGGAAAATAGTAGTGAGAAAGAGGGAAGATAGTGGTGAGAGAGAGGGAAGATAGTAGTGAGAAAGAGGGAATATAGTGGTGAGAGAGAGAAGATAGTGGTGAGAAAGAGGGAAGATAGTGGTGAGAGAGAGGGAATATAGTGGTGAGAGAAGATAGTGGTGAGAGAGAGAAGATAGTGGTGAGAAAGAGGGAAGATAGTGGTGAGAGAGAGGGAAGATAGTGGTGAGATAGAGCGAAGATAGTGGTGAGAGAGAGGGAAGATAGTGGTGAGAGAGATGGAAGATAGTAGTGAGAAAGAGGGAAGATAGTGGTGAGAGAGAGGGAAGATAGTGGTGAGATAGAGGGAAGATAGTAGTGAGAGAAGGAAGATAGTAGTGAGAGAGAGGGAAGATAGTGGTGAGAGAGTGGGAAGATAGTGGTGAGAGAGAGGGAAGATAGTGGTGAGAGAGAGAAGATAGTGGTGAGAAAGAGGGAGGATAGTGGTGAGAGAGAGGGAAGATAGTGGTGAGAGAGAGGGAAGATAGTGGTGAGAAAGAGGGAAGATAGTGGTGAGAGAGAGGGAAGATAGTGGTGAGAGAGAGAAGATAGTGGTGAGAAAGAGGGAAGATAGTGGTGAGAGAGAGGGAAGATAGTGGTGAGAGAGAGGGAAGATAGTGGAGAGAAAGAGGGAAGATAGTGGTGAGAGAGAGGGAAGATAGTGGTGAGAGAGGGAAGATAGTGGTGAGAAAGAGAAGATCGTGGTGAGAAAGAGGGAAGATAGTAGTGAGAGAGAGAGGGAAAATAGTAGTGAGAAAGAGGGAAGATAGTGTTGAGAGAGAGGGAAGATAGTGGTGAGAGAGAGGGAAGATAGTAGTGAGAAAGAGGGAAGATAGTGGTGAGAGAGAGGGAAGATAGTGGTGTGAGAGGGAAGATAGTGGTGAGAGAGAGGGAAGATAGAGGTGAGAGAGAGGGAAGATAGTGGTGAGAGAGGGAAGATAGTGGTGTGAGAGAGGGAAGATAGTGGTGAGAGAGAGGGAAGATAGTGGTGAGAGAGGGAAGATAGTGGTGAGAGAGAGGGAAGATAGTGGTGAGAGAGGGAAGATAGTAGTGAGAAAGAGGGAAGATAGTGGTGAGAGAGAGGAAAGATAGTAGTGAGAGAGAGGGAAGATAGTGGTGAGAGAGAGGGAAGATAGTAGTGAGAGAAGGAAGATAGTGGTGTGAGAGGGAAGATAGTGGTGAGAGAGAGGAAATATAGTGGTGAGAGAGACGGAAGATAGTGGTGAGAGAGAGGGAAGATAGTGGTGAGAGAGAGAAGATAGTGGTGAGAAAGAGGGAAGATAGTAGTGAGAGAGAGGGAAAATAGTAGTGAGAAAGAGGGAAGATAGTGGTGAGAGAGAGGGAAGATAGTAGTGAGAAAGAGGGAATATAGTGGTGAGAGAGAGAAGATAGTGGTGAGAAAGAGGGAAGATAGTGGTGAGAGAGAGGGAAGATAGTGGTGAGAGAGAGGGAAGATAGTAGTGAGAAAGAGGGAAGATATTGGTGAGAGAGAGAAGATAGTTGTGAGAAAGAGGGAAGATAGTGGTGAGAGAGAGGGAAGAAAGTGGTGAGAGAGAGGGAATATAGTGGTGAGAGAGAGAAGATAGTGGTGAGAGAGAGAAGATAGTGGTGAGAAAGAGGGAAGATAGTGGTGAGAGAGAGGGAAGATAGTGGTGAGATAGAGGGAAGATAGTGGTGAGAGAGAGGGAAGATAGTGGTGAGATAGAGGGAAGATAGTAGTGAGAAAGAGGGGAGATAGTGGTGAGAGAGAGGGAAGATAGTGGTGAGATAGAGGGAAGATAGTAGTGAGAAAGAGGGAAGATAGTGGTGAGAGAGAGGGAAGATAGTAGTGAGAGAAGGAAGATAGTAGTGAGAGAGAGGGAAGATAGTGGTGAGAGAGAGTGAAGATAGTGGTGAGAGAGGGAAAATAGTGGTGAGAGATGGAAGATAGTGGTGAGAGAGGGAAGATAGTGGTGAGAAAGAGGGAAGAGAGGGAGAAAATAGAATAAATTTGTGTGTGTGTGTGTGTGTGTGTGTGTGTGTGTGTGTGTGTGTGTGTGTGTGTGTGTGTGTGTGTGTGTGTGTGTGTGTGTGTGTGTGTGTGTGTGTGTGTGTGTGTGTGTGTGTGTGTGCGCGCGCGTACAGGTACTGGTTCAGACCCTTCAGTGCTTTCAGTGTGTGTTTGTTGTCATAATGACAACTGCAGATAATACTTCAATGTACATGTAGTCCTAATGATAAACAATATAAAAAACTTTTATTTAAATGTAGCAATTCAACAACACCGTTTATCCTGTGCAACTATTTCCATGTCATTGCCTCGTTGCTCAATTAGTTTGTAAGTAAGTGCTTTCCAGTTTTTAATGGTTTTAAATTCCTCTGGGTATCACTTTCCACCGTGTTCATCTCTATGTCTGTCCTGTGCAACAATAAGCAAGAGGCCTGTAGAGGAATGGCCTATAGAGGAGAGGCCTATAGAGGAGAGGCCTATAGAGGAGAGACCTATAGAGGAATGGCCTATAGAGGAGAGGCCTATAGAGGAATGGCCTATAGAGGAGAGGCCTATAGAGGAATGGCCTATAGAGGAGAGGCCTATAGAGGAGAGGCCTATAGAGGAGAGGCCTATAGAGGAATGGCCTATAGAGGAGAGGCCTATAGAGGAATGGCCTATAGAGGAGAGGCCTATAGAGGAATGGCCTATAGAGGAGAGGCCTATAGAGGAGAGGCCTATAGAGGAGAGGCCTATAGAGGAGAGGCCTATAGAGGAATGGCCTATAGAGGAGAGGCCGATAGAGGAGAGGCCTATAGAGGAGAGGCCTATAGAGGAGAGGCCTATAGAGGAGAGACCTATAGAGGAGAGGCCTATAGAGGAGAGGCCTATAGAGGAGAGGCCTATAGAGGAATGGCCTATAGAGGAGAGGCCTATAGAGGATTGGCCTACAGAGGAGAGGCCTATAGAGGAGAGGCCTATAGAGGAGAGGCCTATAGAGGAGAGGCCTATAGACGAGAGGCCTCTAGTGGAATGGCCTATAGATGAGAGGCCTATAGAGGAATGGCCTATAGAGGAGAGGCCTATAGAGGAATGGCCTATAGAGGAGAGGCCAATAGAGGAGAGGCCTATAGAGGAGAGGACAATAGAGGAGAGGCCAATAGAGGAGAGGCCAAAAGAGGAGAGGCCAATAGAGGAGAGGCCTATAGAGGAGAGGCCTACAGAGGAGAGGCCTATAGAGGAATGGCCTGTAGAGGAGAGGCCTATAGAGGAGAGGCCTATAGAGGAGAGACCTATAGAGGAATGGCCTATAGAGGAGAGGCCAATAGAGGAGAGGCCTATAGAGGAGAGGCCTATAGAGGAGAGACCTATAGAGGAGAGGCCTATAGAGGCATGGCCTATAGAGGAGAGGCCTATAGAGGAATGGCCTATAGAGGAGAGGCCTATAGAGGAGAGGCCAATAGAGGAGAGGCCTATAGAGGATTGGCCTATAGAGGAGAGGCCTATAGAGGAGAGGCCTATAGAGGAGAGGCCTATAGAGGAGAGGCCTATAGAGGAGAGGCCTATAGAGGAATGGCCTATAGAGGAGAGGCCGATAGAGGAGAGGCCTATAGAGGAGAGGCCTATAGAGGAGAGGCCTATAGAGGAGAGACCTATAGAGGAGAGGCCTATAGAGGAGAGGCCTATAGAGGAGAGGCCTATAGAGGAATGGCCTATAGAGGAGAGGCCGATAGAGGAGAGGCCTATAGAGGAGAGGCCTATAGAGGAGAGGCCTATAGAGGAGAGACCTATAGAGGAGAGGCCTATAGAGGAGAGGCCTATAGAGGAGAGGCCTATAGAGGAATGGCCTATAGAGGAGAGGCCTATAGAGGATTGGCCTACAGAGGAGAGGCCTATAGAGGAGAGGCCTATAGAGGAGAGGCCTATAGAGGAGAGGCCTATAGACGAGAGGCCTCTAGTGGAATGGCCTATAGATGAGAGGCCTATAGAGGAATGGCCTATAGAGGAGAGGCCAATAGAGGAGAGGCCTATAGAGGATTGGCCTATAGAGGAGAGGCCTATAGAGGAGAGGCCTATAGAGGAGAGGCCTATAGAGGAGAGGCCTATAGAGGAGAGGCCTATAGAGGAGAGACCTATAGAGGAATGGCCTATAGAGGAGAGGCCAATAGAGGAGAGGCCTATAGAGGAATGGCCTGTAGAGGAGAGGCCTATAGAGGAGAGGCCTATAGAGGAGAGACCTATAGAGGAATGGCCTATAGAGGAGAGGCCAATAGAGGAGAGGCCTATAGAGGAGAGGCCTATAGAGGAGAGACCTATAGAGGAGAGGCCTATAGAGGCATGGCCTATAGAGGAGAGGCCTATAGAGGAATGGCCTATAGAGGAGAGGCCTATAGAGGAGAGGCCAATAGAGGAGAGGCCTATAGAGGATTGGCCTATAGAGGAGAGGCCTATAGAGGAGAGGCCTATAGAGGAGAGGCCTATAGAGGAGAGGCCTATAGAGGAGAGGCCTATAGAGGAATGGCCTATAGAGGAGAGGCCGATAGAGGAGAGGCCTATAGAGGAGAGGCCTATAGAGGAGAGGCCTATAGAGGAGAGACCTATAGAGGAGAGGCCTATAGAGGAGAGGCCTATAGAGGAGAGGCCTATAGAGGAATGGCCTATAGAGGAGAGGCCGATAGAGGAGAGGCCTATAGAGGAGAGGCCTATAGAGGAGAGGCCTATAGAGGAGAGACCTATAGAGGAGAGGCCTATAGAGGAGAGGCCTATAGAGGAGAGGCCTATAGAGGAATGGCCTATAGAGGAGAGGCCTATAGAGGATTGGCCTACAGAGGAGAGGCCTATAGAGGAGAGGCCTATAGAGGAGAGGCCTATAGAGGAGAGGCCTATAGACGAGAGGCCTCTAGTGGAATGGCCTATAGATGAGAGGCCTATAGAGGAATGGCCTATAGAGGAGAGGCCAATAGAGGAGAGGCCTATAGAGGATTGGCCTATAGAGGAGAGGCCTATAGAGGAGAGGCCTATAGAGGAGAGGCCTATAGAGGAGAGGCCTATAGAGGAGAGGCCTATAGAGGAGAGACCTATAGAGGAATGGCCTATAGAGGAGAGGCCAATAGAGGAGAGGCCTATAGAGGAGAGGCCTATAGAGGAGAGACCTATAGAGGAGAGGCCTATAGAGGCATGGCCTATAGAGGAGAGGCCTATAGAGGAGAGGCCTATAGAGGAGAGGCCTATAGAGGAGAGGCCAATAGAGGAGAGGCCTATAGAGGATTGGCCTATAGAGGAGAGGCCTATAGAGGAGAGGCCTATAGAGGAGAGGCCTATAGAGGAGAGGCCTATAGAGGAATGGCCTATAGAGGAATGGCCTATAGAGGAGAGACCTATAGAGGAGAGGCCTATAGAGGAGAGGCCTATAGAGGAGAGGCCTATAGAGGAGAGGCCTATAGAGGAGAGGCCTATAGAGGAGAGGCCTATAGAGGAGAGGCCTATAGAGGAGAGGCCTATAGAGGAATGGCCTATAGAGGAGAGGCCTATAGAGGAGAGGCCTATAGAGGAGAGGCCTATAGAGGAATGGCCTATAGAGGAATGGCCTATAGAGGAGAGACCTATAGAGGAGAGGCCTATAGAGGAGAGGCCTATAGAGGAGAGGCCTATAGAGGAGAGGCCTATAGAGGAGAGGCCTATAGAGGAGAGGCCTATAGAGGAGAGGCCTATAGAGGAGAGGCCTATAGAGGAGAGGCCTATAGAGGAGAGGCCTATAGAGGAGAGGCCTATAGAGGAATGGCCTATAGAGGAGAGGCCTATAGAGGAGAGGCCTATAGAGGAGAGGCCTATAGAGGAGAGGCCTATAGAGGAGAGGCCTATAGAGGAGAGGCCTATAGAGGAGAGGCCTATAGAGGAGAGGCCTATAGAGGAGAGGCCTATAGAGGAATGGCCTATAGAGGAGAGGCCTATAGAGGAGAGGCCAATAGAGGAGAGGCCTATAGAGGAATGGCCTATAGAGGAATGGCCTATAGAGGAGAGACCTATAGAGGAGAGGCCTATAGAGGAGAGGCCTATAGAGGAGAGGCCTATAGAGGAGAGGCCTATAGAGGAGAGGCCTATAGAGGAGAGGCCTATAGAGGAGAGGCCTATAGAGGAGAGGCCTATAGAGGAGAGGCCTATAGAGGAGAGGCCTATAGAGGAGAGGCCTATAGAGGAATGGCCTATAGAGGAGAGGCCTATAGAGGAGAGGCCTATAGAGGAATGGCCTATAGAGGAGAGGCCTATAGAGGAGAGGCCTATAGAGGAGAGGCCTATAGAGGAGAGGCCTATAGAGGAGAGGCCTATAGAGGAATGGCCTATAGAGGAGAGGCCTATAGAGGAGAGGCCTATAGAGGAGAGGCCTATAGAGGAATGGCCTATAGAGGAGAGGCCTATAGAGGAATGGCCTATAGAGGAGAGGCCTATAGAGGAGAGGCCTATAGAGGAGAGGCCTATAGAGGAGAGGCCTATAGAGGAGAGGCCTATAGAGGAGAGGCCTATAGAGGAATGGCTTGCTGTTGCTCACAGGAACAGCTGGAAGAGAGAGGCTAGTGATGTGTCGCCGAAGTAAGACGCTAAATGTTTTGCCAGATATTAGGCCAATCATGAACTAAAGATTACGGATATAGGTTCAATATTTACCTGTGAAAGTGAAAGAAAACAAGGTGAACAGATGATGAAACGGCAGATCTGTTCCTTCCTACAGGCTGCACGCTACAGCCCCAGACTGGCCGGACCGGACTGGCCACCCCTCATAGCCTGGTTCCTCTCTAGGTCACTCTACAGCCCCGGACAGCCAACGCTCCACTATTGATTAGGCCAAAGCTCCACTATTGATTAGGCCAAAGCTCCACTATTGATTAGGCCAAGGCTCTCCTATTGATTAGGCCAAAGCTCCGCTATTGATTAGGCCAAAGCTCCACTATTGATTAGGCCAAAGCTCCACTATTGATTAGGCCAAGGCTCCGCTATTGATTAGGCCAAAGCTCCACTATTGATTAGGCCAAGGCTCCACTATTGATTAGGCCAAAGCTCCACTATTGATTAGGCCAAGGCTCCACTATTGATTAGGCCAAGGCTCCACTATTAATTAGGCCAAAGCTCCACTATTGATTAGGCCAAAGCTCCACTATTGATTAGGCCAAAGCTCCACTATTGATTAGGCCAAAGCTCCACTATTGATTAGGCCAAGGCTCTCCTATTGATTAGGCCAAAGCTCCGCTATTGATTAGGCCAAAGCTCCACTATTGATTAGGCCAAAGCTCCACTATTGATTAGGCCAAGGCTCCGCTATTGATTAGGCCAAAGCTCCACTATTGATTAGGCCAAGGCTCCACTATTGATTAGGCCAAAGCTCCACTATTGATTAGGCCAAGGCTCCACTATTGATTAGGCCAAGGCTCCACTATTAATTAGGCCAAAGCTCCACTATTGATTAGGCCAAAGCTCCACTATTGATTAGGCCAAAGCTCCACTATTGATTAGGCCAAAGCTCCACTATTGATTAGGCCAAGGCTCTCCTATTGATTAGGCCAAAGCTCCACTATTGATTAGGCCAAAGCTCCACTATTGATTAGGCCAAAGCTCCACTATTGATTAGGCCAAAGCTCCACTGTTGATTAGGCCAAAGCTCCACTATTGATTAGGCCAAAGCTCCACTATTGATTAGGCCAAAGCTCCACTATTGATTAGGCCAAAGCTCCACTATTGATTAGGCCAAAGCTCCACTATTGATTAGGCCAAAGCTCCACTATTGATTAGGCCAAGGCTCCACTATTGATTAGGCCAAAGCGCCACTATTGACTAGGCCAAGGCTCCACTATTGATTAGGCCAAGGCTCCACTATTAATTAGGCCAAAGCTCCACTATTGATTAGGCCAAAGCTCCACTATTGATTAGGCCAAAGCTCCACTATTGATTAGGCCAAAGCTCCCCTATTGATTAGGCCAAAGCTCCACTATTGATTAGGCCAAAGCTCCACTGTTGATTAGGCCAAGGCTCCACTATTGATTAGGCCAAAGCTCCACTATTGATTAGGCCAAAGCTCCACTATTGATTAGGCCAAAGCTCCACTGTTGATTAGGCCACAGCTCCACTATTGATTAGGCCAAAGCTCCACTATTGATTAGGCCAAAGCTCCACTATTGATTAGGCCAAAGCTCCACTATTGATTAGGCCAAGGCTCCGCTATTGATTAGGCCAAAGCTCCACTATTGATTAGGCCCAAGCTACACTATTAATTAGGCCAAAGCTCCACTATTGATTAGGCCAAGGCTCCACTATTGATTAGGCCAAAGCTCCACTATTGATTAGGCCAAGGCTCCACTATTGATTAGGCCAAGGCTCCACTATTAATTAGGCCAAAAGCTCCACTATTGATTAGGCCAAAGCTCCACTATTGATTAGGCCAAAGCTCCACTATTGATTAGGCCAAAGCTCCACTATTGATCAGGCCAAGGCTCCACTATTGATTAGGCCAAGGCTCCACTATTGATTAGGCCAAAGCTCCACTATTGATTAGGCCAATGCTCCACTATTGATTAGGCCAAAGCTCCACTATTGATTAGGCCAAAACTCCACTATTGATTAGGCCAAAGCTCCACTATTGATTAGGCCAAAGCTCCGCTATTGATTAGGCCAAGGCTCCGCTATTGATTAGGCCAAGGCTCCACTATTGATTAGGCCAACGCTCCACTATTGATTAGGCCAAAGCCCCTCTATTGATTAGGCCAAAGCTCCGCTATTGATTAGGCCAAAGCTCCACTATTGATTAGGCCAAAGCTCCACTATTGATTAGGCCAAAGCTCCACTATTGATTAGGCCAAAGCTCCACTATTGATTAGGCCAAAACTCCACTATTGATTAGGCCAAAGCTCCACTATTGATTAGGCCAAAGCTCCACTATTGATTAGGCCAAAGCTCCACTATTGATTAGGCCAAGGCTCCACTATTGATTAGGCCAAAGCTCCACTATTGATTAGGCCAAAGCTCCACTATTGATTAGGCCAAAGCTCCACTATTGATTAGGCAAAGGCTCCACTATTGATTAGGCCAAAGCTCCACTATTGATTAGGCCAAAGCTCCACTATTGATTAGGACAAGGCTCCACTATTGATTAGGCCAAAGCTCCACTATTGATTAGGCCAAAGCTCCACTATTGATTAGGCCAAAGCTCCACTATTGATTAGGCAAAGGCTCCACTATTGATTAGGCCAAAGCTCCACTATTGATTAGGCCAAAGCTCCACTATTGATTAGGCCAAAGCTCCACTATTGATTAGGCCAAGAACATTATTCTACCTAGGCTACAACAATACAGTGGAATAAGGAAATTTATTACCGTTATCAAGTGAATACACAATTATTGTCTATTGGCTGTAAACCGCAGTGATGTAGGCTAATTTGAATAATCGCTCAAACGTCCTGTTTTTGTTTCATGTGGACATAACAGCCTCGGTCTGATCATGCAACCATTTGGATCAGTTTGGTCCTATTCTCAACCGTTTAGAAGGTCCAGAAAGGTACATTAGCACGCTACTCATAGGGTGTATTTTGTCAGGATGTAGGGCAGTGTTAAGATAGGCCTACTGTACGAAAATACAGGCTTCTCCTTTCCAACTCCCCGCCCGTCAATGCTGTAGCCTACTTTACATTCAGCAAGCAAGAGGAAGCGTGAATCTCTCCTCTAATAGGCTGTTAGGTCAAAATAAGTTTCCAACAAGCTCTTGTAGTCTGGCTTTTCCTGGGACTCCTTGAGATTTAAGAGGGATAGCCGTGGCAGCGGGGAGGCCAGGTGCGTAATTGCGAAACAGAACAAAGCCCATAGCCTAAGTAGAAGCTTATGCATACTATTTTAAACCATAATTCAAAGCTCAATGTTAGGCTTAATACTGCAGTGAATACACTACATGACCAAAAGTATGTGCTCATCTTCTGAAATCATGGGCAGGAGAACCTCCACTCTTCTGGGAAGGTTTTCCACCAGACGTTGGAACATTGCTGCGGGGACTTGCTTCCATTCAGCCACAAGAGCATTAGTGAGGTCGGGCACTGATGTTGGGCGATTAGGCCTGGCTCACAGTCGGCGTTCCAATTCATCCCAAAGGTGTTCGATGGGGTTGAGGTCAGGGCTCTGTGCAGGACAGTCAAGTTCTTCCACACCGATCTCAACAAACCATTTCTGTATGAAACTTGCTTTGTGCACGGGGGCATTGTCATACTGAAACAGGAAAGGGGCCTTCCCCAAACTGTTGTCACAAAGTTGGAAGCACAGAATAGTTTTGAATGTCATTGTATACTGTAGCGTTTTTCACTTACAGTTGACCAGGGGAGCTATAGCAGGGCACAAATTTGACAAACTAACTTGTTGGAAAGGTGGCATCCTATGACAGTGCCACGTTGAAAGTTACTGAGCTCTTCACTAAGGCCATTCTACTGCCAATGTTTGTCTATGGAGATTGCATGGTTGTGTGCTTGATTTTATACACCTGTCAGCAACGGGTGTGGCTGAAAGAGCTGAATTCATACTAGTGTATATATGGTGTATATCCAGTTTATTTTAAACAGCGAAATAATCCATGTTCATCAGTTAACTAAATGTCACGATCGTGTGGAGGAGAGACGG